>NC_061864.1:34000966-34164436 GCF_907164915.1 Impatiens glandulifera | reverse complement strand
CGAATGGACCTAGAAGTGAAGAACATGAGGTTTTGTCACTAGTAAACAACTTTTTTTTTGTATCAAGTTCAATACAGTAGTTAAAGAGTAATCAGATACACAGTTTGATTTAGCTTTTGGCGGATCAACTAAAACTCATGGCTATAACTAGCATGATAGCGTAATATATATTCGAAGACTATCCACTAGATTATACAAACTTAATGAATTTAAACATATTAGAATAATCGGTTCCTTCCCAACTGTGCTAATGGAGTTCATTATGGAGAATAACAAATTACTGTAATTTCCATCCAAATCAGTTCATTCAATCATGAAGTAGCAAGATGCGAGGAACTTGTTCAGTCGACAATTAATATCCCATAAACAACAACTACAACCAAAAGAATTGACCAGTAAAATCTCGAAGACACAACTACTGGTCAGTTGATCAAATTCTGTAACTAATAAGTTATATTTTCTAACTTTCAAGAAATTACCATAGGAAAGGTCCAAAACTGTGGCTAAACACTAACCTGCCCTGAATAAGGAGACCCATCTTCATTAGCCTTCCTCCCTGGAGGAACTAGAGGAAGAACCTGCATTCAAATAGATTGACATGATATAAAATTGAACTAAGATATCCAAAGACTACATCTATAATGAGACAGATCAGGGGCTTGTGAAATTCCATGAAGCGAAATGAAATTTCAAGAAAGAAGGAACCAATGACTCTATTTAGAGCATTTTCAGAACTGCACTACAAATGATACATGCTAATTGAATCCACAATTAATCGCTTTCTAAGGGAAAAGAAACTCCAGAATAAAGTAATAGTCTGAATGTTTAGAAAAGTAAGAGTTCTGTAGAACTATAGCGGGTAGCAGAATGGATAGCTAGCTAGCTGTATCCTAACATTAAATCCAATCCAAGCTTGAATCAACCGCTAATATTGCTCCCAATTTTGTACAACGATCAGCAGTTGAATCACAAGACGAATAGTTGAGAAAATGAAAATAAACGATTTTGGTCTCGTAAATTGAAATTCCATAACTTTCAAGGTATCCGAAGATCATCAGCATTGCCCCAAAATACCTGCCAAAGACAGATGCCAGCTTCGTGCAGCCAATCGAGAAAGCGAAAAGCTTGATCTCCCAAGTCCCCGATGCCGTAGGGACCAGAAAACGAAGTTGGGTGAAGGAGAACGCCGGCTCTCCTGCGCTCGTTAGAATTCGGCTTCGGAATCCAGTCCGCATAATTTTCTGGAAAATCCTCCCCGACATCGGCCTCAGCAAAAACCGAGGAATTCACTGGTAGTGCGAGTGATATTGGTCGCCGCCTAGAAACGTTAATGGCGGGAAAAGCAGTGGAAGATGAGAAGCAGGAGAGTTTCGTTGGTGAGAGAGAGGGAGAGGAAGAGGAAGAGAAAGGAGGATAAATGAAGCACGAGGGTGAAGTAGCGATCGCCATAGATTTGCAGAGAAAGAAGATGTTGGAGGAAATTAGCATCGAAAATGGAGAGGGGGCGACGGGTACGGATCGAGTTTCCGGAGTTGAGACATGTCGATGATCTCCTTCTTCCTTGTCAATCGCTAATCATGGATGACGAATCAATTCACGAAACTGCAGATTGCAGAAAAGATAACGCAGGAAGGAAGAGAAGAGAAGAGTGGCACGCTTGTTAAACGTGAGCAATCTTCATATGCATGTGACATCATCATTTCATTTTCTTTCTTTTATATAGGAGGGTAAAGTATTTATTCATATCTATGGCTTAAACACCATGAAAAATCATTTAAAGGTAGGAAGGACACTTGTATAATAAAATTTGAATGAAGCAATCAAATCTAAATGTCCATGTGTCTTATGGATGGATGGATTCCCAGTCCACCATCTTTTTTATTATTATTATTTACTTGGAGTCTTATATTAAGTCTAAATTGCATCATAATCTAAAGAATTTAGTTGAAATCTATATGTGGATGTTGAAAAACATAATCTAAATGTCAAGTATTAAACATTAATATTTCATTTTGTGAGTAAATAGGATTGTCATAATGAAGTTTAATTGTATTGTCGTTAATAATTCCAAGTTCTTTAGTACAAAATTCGGACAGTCCATATACCTTCACATAATTCAAGAGTGAGAACTCTCAACTTAGCTTCAACACTACTTCTTGATAAACAGATTGTTTCTTACCTTTTCACTATCACAAGATTACCCACACATAAGTACAATAGGCTAAAGTAGAGCATTTGTCTGTGATATCTCTAGCCCAATTTGCATCTATATAGACTGACACATCTCAATTGTCATTTTTCAGAAACATTAAGTATCGTAGAATTCTATAAACGACATCTATGTGAACTTGAGTAGGATTATTCATGAATTGACTAACTACACTTACCGAGAAATCAATGTTCGATCATGTATGAAATAGATATATGAGATGACCTACTAGTCGTTGATATCTCCTTTTATCAACTAAGATGTATTTTTTTCTAAAACATATCTTGTTGTAGGAATACATATGAATATCAATTGGTTACATCCTAAAGATAAGCAATTCCATTTCAAAGAAGAACTTGGGATGTCTAAGATCTTTAGTATCGAATTATCTTGTAAACACCTTTTTCATCTTTGAGATTTATATCTCATCATCACCTATGT
Organism: Impatiens glandulifera; assembly: GCF_907164915.1. Classification (NCBI taxonomy): domain Eukaryota; kingdom Viridiplantae; phylum Streptophyta; class Magnoliopsida; order Ericales; family Balsaminaceae; genus Impatiens; species Impatiens glandulifera. The sequence continues at coordinate 34,161,786 of NC_061864.1, read as the reverse complement.
GAATTGTGGTGAAAACTATTACCCTAATATTGAAAGAGGAATAATAACAACCACAGTGAAATGCAGAACAATAACGTAAAAGTAAGAAAGAACAAAATAACGACACAAAAATCTTACCCAGGTTCAGACCAACAATGTCATACGTTCTACTTTCGGAGAATCGCTTCAATAAAGTTATAATAGAGATTACAAACTGTAACTCTCTCTATTTGTTCTAGGTTTTAGTCTCACACACTCTTCTCGTTTATAATGTATATATATAGGTTTTTAGAATTCATAATTAGGGTAAATATCATATGATATCTTTAACATCTCCACCATGATATTATCTTGTGGCGATTTAATTGACATTTCCATAATAATACGATTTGATTGACATCTTCATTATTATGTGATTTCATGTCTTTTTGAATCCAAAAAATAATCTCACATATATTCATTTCCCTTTTGTACCTAACATTGAGGCACACCAAATTGGGCATCAAAACCCTAGGCTTAATTCCACAAATTCTCCACCTTGCCTCTATGTCTACTGTTAAACGAATGAGCCCCATCACCAAGAACACCCTAAAACCGATCCTCATACTTCTCCGATTACGTTTCAACCTTTGTTACGTGAATTAAGTCGCAATATATCCGAAACTTGATTCCCGTCACCACCTTCGGGGCCATATCTACGAGATTTTCATTTGTATAAACCTTCTCCACAAATATCACTCAACTCTCTATGACATCTCGAATGTAGTGAAGTCGAATGTCGATGTGCTTTATGCGCTCATGAAACATTGAGTTCTTGGACAAGTGTATGATACTTTAGTTATCGCAAAACAACTCCACTTTATCGTGCTTCATCCCAAATTCACCCACGAGACCCTTCAACCAAAGTGCCTTATTGACGCCCTCTATCACAACAATATATTCGGCCTCCGTTCTTGAAAAGGCGACTAAGGATTGTAATCGTGCCTTTCAACTTACCGAGCATCCAAATAGGGTAAACACATATCCCGTTAGGTACCTTCTCTTATCCAAGTCACCTGCAAAATCAATATCAACATATCCTCTCAACTCAATCACATACATCCGCTCGTTTAAAACAAAACCGACATCTAAGGATCCCCAACGTAACGGAGAGCCCACTTCGTCGCCTCCCAATGTTCTTCCCTAGGTTCTCCATAAAGTGATTAACAAGATTGACCGTGTAAGCAAGATTAGGTCGCGTGAATACCATAATATACATTAGGTTCCCGACAAAACTCGCATATGGGTATTTACCATTTTCACCTTTTCCTCCTCGATACTCGGTGATATCTTTGAGGAGAGCTTGAAATGAGTAGTTAATGGCGTTTGAACTGCCTTAGCGTTAGACATCCCGAACTTGGCGACTACTTTTCAGAGGTAGTCACTTTAATACATGAACATAAAGCTTTTATCCCAATCCCGCTCAATCACCATCCCCAAAATTTTCCTTATCGGTCACATATCCTTCATCTCGAACTCACTCCTTAGAAAATTATTGACCTTTCGAACATCTTCCTTATTTTCCCGATGCAATCAATATATCATCCACATATAACAATAGGAAGACCCCACAACCATCAACCCACTTGACATAGACACAACTATCAAAATTACTCCTCATAAAATCGTTACGAACCATGAACTCATCAAATAGAAAATACCATTATCTTGAAGATTGTTTCAAACCATAAAATGAGCGTTTAAGGAGACATACCTTGCCTTCATCACTGAGTTTGATAATCCCTCGAATTGCATCATGAATATCTTCTCCTCCAAGTTCCCATGAAGAAATATCGTCTTCACGTCCATTTGATTGAGCTCCAAGTCAAACTAATTCACTAGAGCAACTTGAATGAGGTATTCAACTATAGGGATGAATCTAAAAAGAAATATGTATTGGGTCTACCTCCTATTTTTTATGAAAGAATTAGAAAAAATGGGTTCGGATCTCATACGGGAATAATTTGGAAGATCTAAAACCAAAAAGAGTGGTAATTGCTAGGAACCACATAATTGAGGAGGATTAAGCCCATGTCTTTCATCTTTCTCTAGGTACTTTGATAACATCCGGTTATAGATTCTAGCAACACACAAATGAACGTGTGCTTCACTACTGTGGAGTAGATCTCGTTAAAGTCGACCCTTTCGCATTGTATGAAGTCCTTAGTTACCAATCTTGCCTTAAACATTGGCTTATTACTACCCACTACACCTTATTTGCATTTGAAAACCCACATTGAACCAACCAACCACTGATTCTTGAGTTTGTCCACCAATTCCCATGTCTTATTTTTGTCAAGCAATGTCATCTCCTCTACCATAACACGCTTTCATTCATTTCTCTCATTGCTCTCCATCGCTTCTCTCAATAATCTCGACTCTGAATCTTGTACCTCACCTACCACAAGGAATGCAAAGGCCGCCAAATCGGAGTAGCCAAATCTCTTCGGAGCTTAGGTTGTCCTACGGTCTCTATCTCGCACTAATTTATAAGAGCTAAGGTTCTCTTCCAGATCTGTACCTTCCTCCTCTACTTGATCATCTGTTTCATCCTCTTCACTAGCCTCCCCCATGTCTACTAATTCTTTAGTAATCCCTCCTAGGAACTCCACCTTAAATTTGGTCCTCTCTTTAGCGACCTTGCTAGCTTCGACTAACTGTGTTTCTCCATAATAGGACTCAGTTTCCTTAAAGACCACGTCATGACTAATGATGCACTTGGTCATCTCCCCGTCCTTGTAAATAGTTTTCAACCCTTTACTCCCACAATGTATCCAACGAACATACACTTTTCAATCTCGAATCAAGTTTTCCATCCCGTTGGTGCATGTAAGCCACACACCCAAACACCTTCAAATTGTTGAGTTTTGAGTAGCGTCATTCCAAACTTCTTCTAGTGTCTTGCATTCCAATGTCGTCAATGGACAACGATTGATAAGATAAGCTGTAGTGTTAACAGCCTCACCCTAAAACTACTTCGGTAGCCGACCTCAAACAACATAAACTATACACACTCAAGTAGTGTTCTGTTCAATCGCTCCGACAAGCCATTTTGTTGCGGTGTATGTCAGACAGTTTTGTGATGAACCATCATTTTTTTCTTGATAAACTAATTAAACTCCCCGCCTAGGTACTTCAAACTGTTATATATTCGGAGCTTTTTAACCTTCTTCTGGTCTAAGTCTGTACCATCTTCGTCCACTCCTTGAACTTAGTAAATACATCCTCCTTGTACTTTAAGATGTATACCCAAACCTTGCACGAATAATCATCAATGAATGTGATAAGTACCGACCTCCACCTGGAGTTGCAGTCCTCGCCGAACTCTATAAGTCCGAGTGAACATAATTGAGCGTCTTCTGAGTCACCTCAATTGACCGCCCAAACTTCACCCTCATAACTTTACCATATATTAAGTTCTCGCAAAACTCTAAATCATCAAGTTTATCCTTGCCAAAATATACTCTCTTACTCAACTCCTTCAAATCCCTCTCACTCACGTGCCCCAATCTCTTATGTCATAAACTCGTGGACGATAGATCTCGAGACTTTATTACTACCTCCATATCACTAACCAAAGTGTTGTCTTGAAAGACGTATAGACTCTTCTCTCGCACGCCTCTCATTATAACTAGTGACCCCTTTGTGACCCTCAATATGTTCTTCTCACCCTTCCATGCAAAACTAAGTGGGTTTAGTGAGCCAAGAGAGATTAAATTCCTTCAAAGGTCTGGAACATGTCATATGCTCGTCAATACCCTCTCGATTCCATCATGCGTATTTAAACGTACTATTCTGATCCCATCAATTGAAAGACTTGTTGTTACCTAACAAAACCTCTCCCACCGAAGTCTTCTCATAGGTTTCGAACCAACTCTTGTTAGGTGTCATATGGAACGAACACCCGAAATCCATAATCCAACACTTGTTGGACTAATTAGTGGAGACAATGAGAACGTCTACACTTTCGTACCCATTCTTGACCTCTTGAACAACCGTCGCTTCTTTTCTCATCTTCATGTTGTTACACAAATATGGACAATCTCGCTTAAAGTGCCCCTCCTTGTCACATTTGTCGCATTTAGTAGATTTCTTTCCAAGAGACTTTGAACGCACCGTCTTCTTGCTTTTATTGTCCCTCCTCTCGGTTCTCCCTCAAACCAAGAGTCCATCTCCACTTACATTGCTATATTCATTCTTCTTCTTTTGGTCCTTCGATCTCAACGCACGCATCACATCATCGATGGAAAGATCCTCCCTCCCATGCTCGAGTATGTCTACGAACATCTCATATGACTTCGGTAAAGAATTCAAAAGCATCATCGCCTTATCTTCATCCTTGTATTTTCCCCGATATTTTCCAAATCAAGGAGAATCTTGACATGATCTTCGAGATGCATATGCAGGTCCTTCCCCTCAGTCATTTTAAACTTGAAAAATCTCTACTTGATATAGATCCGAGACGACATTGTCTTAGTCATATACAAAGACTCCAACTGAAGCCGCACATCTCTTGCCGTCGTGACACTAGAAATGTCTCACAACACCTTATCAATAAAACTAAGAATCAAGGTGTTATAGGCCATTTCCAACACCTCCATCTTTTTTCTCCACGTCCATCGAGGTCAGTAATTGCGATTCTCCCCTCAAGTGATTTAGCAACTCCATGTTGCCTAAGTGTGTCCTCATCTTCATCTTCCACAACCCAAAGTCTTTCGTCCCATCGAACTTCTCGATATCAATCCTAGAAGTCGACCCATCTCAAATCTTCAAAATAATTGACCGAGTCAAGAAAAAAACTCACCAAAAATCGAACCACAACCGTATTAGCCAAACTTGACTATAATACAGTTTTTGGTGAAAACTATCACCCTAAAATAAAAGAGAAATAATAGAAACTATAGTGTAATACATAATAATAGCGTAAAACTAAAAAAGAACGAAATAACGATACAAGAATCTTACATAGGTTCGGACCAACAATATCCTACTTCCTGTTTTAGGAGAATCGATTCAATAGAGTTATAATAGGGATTACAAACTATAACTCTCTCTATTTATTCTAGGTCTCACACACTCTTCTAGTTTATAATATATTATATAGGTTTTTAGAGTTCATAATTAGGGTAAAGATCATGTGTTATTTTTGACATATCCACCATGATATGATCTCGTGGCGATTTAGTTGACATTTCTATAATAATACAATTTGATTGACATTTTCACCATTATGTGATTTCATGCCTCTGTGAATCCAACAAATAATCACACATATCTTCTTTCCTCTTTTTGTACTTAATATTGAGGCACACCAAATTGGGCCTCAAAACCCTAGGCCCAATTCCACATGAATAATATCATCAACATATATAATAATAATTGATATCTTCTTATCACCAGAAGACTTAATAAACATTGTGTGATCAACTTAACTTTAAATGTATCCGAACTTTATGACTGATTTTGTAAACTTATCAAACCATGCTCGTGGTGATTATTTGAGCCAATAAAATGATTGGTAAAGTCTATAAACTTTATTTTCACGTGACTTAGAGTTCAAACCCAGAGGAATCTCCATTTATACCTCTTCTTCTAAATCACTGTTTAGAAAGGCATATTTGAAATCAAGTTGGTACAACAACCGATCTTTGTTTTTTGCAAGTAAAAATAAGATTTTGATGGTATTTAGTTTGTCTACGGGAGAAAATGTCACATGAGAGTCAATACCATATGATTATGAGAACCCTTTTGTTACAAGTCGTACTTTGAACTTTTTATATGTCTTATCCGTATTATGTTTCACATTGAATATTTACTTGCATCCAATAGCCCTTTTATTAGATGACAAATTAAAATAGACTAAGTTCCATTTTTCTAAAGAGAATGTAACTCATCAAACATAACTTCATTCCAATGAGGATCCTTTAAGGCTTCATCGACATTTTAAAAAACTTGTATGTTATCTTTAGTGACAAGACAATCTCAATAATGCGGTGATAGACCTTCATATGATACAAAGTTACTAATCAGATGTTGTGTACAAGTTCTCATTCATTTTCTCCAAATAATCGGTAAATCTAGAATATCATCATCAATATAACTAGGATTAAGTGAATAACCAATACTTAAGTGCTCTTATGGAGTTGGATTCAGCCCCAACGTTGACATATGATCGACTGAAAAGTGTGATTGGTCTTTAGATGGATGATGTGGTGAAGGTGAATGAGTAGGATGTGAATGTAAAGGAGTAGTAGAGATGTATGAATTGGCTCAATAATGGGAGAAGATGTATGAATTTAAGAAATAATGGGAGAAAATGTATGAATTAGAGAAATAACGGGAGATGTTGACGAGTTCTAATATTCTTCTAAATTCTCTCCCTAAATATAAGAAGCTGAAAAATATGGCTGATTTTCAAAAAAGTAACATCCGCCGTGTTATAAATTTTCTTTGTGATGAGAGAGTAACATCGTTATCCCTTTTGAAAAGGTGAATATCCAAGAAAAATGAATTCAACATATTTCGGATCAAATTTGCTACGATTGTGGTGGATATGTGCGAAAAAGAACCAAAAACTTTAAGAGGAAGAGTTGAAGAAACAATCTTTGTGTATGAAAAAAAATCTAAGAGGCGTTTGATTAGAGTTTGAAATTTAAGGGTTTTGGATGGCATACGATTGATGAGGTATGCAGAAATAGAGACGACATCTCTCCAATTTTGGGATGTTTGAGGACATTGAAAGAGAACGAGTGACCTCAAGAAGGTGTAGATTCTTGCGTGCGACAACTCCATTTCATTGAGGAGTGTCAACAAAAAGAACTATGATAAATAATACCCTTTGTCAAAAGGAACTGACTAAGAGCATGATTAAAGAACTCATTTGTGTTACATGTATTAATGACAAGAGTTGAGCATTATAATTGGGTTTGAATCATGGTATGAAATTGTTGAAAGATTCGTTAACTTTTGAATTTTCTTTCATGGGTAACAACAATGTTAAATGGGTATGATCATCAACGAATGAGACAAACCTAGGATTTCTACTGAGAGTCTTTACTCTGAAAGAACCTCACACATCAATATGAAACAATATAAATAGTTTTAAGACATTGTGTTAGGATCAATGTCAACTATAGAGACGGGGTCTATGTATAGTTGACAACTTATGACTTTCACTTCGATTTTAATCCTGTTAGAGATTAAGATCTGTTTCTATTCTTTGCAAATCTTCACAAGCTCTTGAACAAAATCAAGTGCGAAAATGCTTGTTCAGATTTGAAGCGGTAGATAAAATGAATGCAAAGAGCGGAAAGGAAATAACATATGAAGTTTTATGGATGTTTAGAGATAAAAATCTTACGTTACCCCTTCTTTTGTTTCCAGAAGGATATTCACTAGAAGGATTTGATTTATATAGCAGCTATACAAACCTAGTCAGAAAACACAAGACTTAACAACTACATGTTTCTGAACTCCTAACTGACTTTTTGTTGAACAGAATAACCTCTATTCAAGTTACAACACTGAGATTTCACACAAAAAAGATAGTAGATGAATTACAGAATAATCACAAGGAGAGTAAGCACATCACTTGACAGTTTTAGAATTCTTGCACTTGTGTTCTTAGAATGATAGTTGATAGAGAGTAAGTGCGCAAGAGTAACTTAGAGTTTGAGAGATCAAGAGATTCGTCCGTTGTCCTTGGATGGCTATTTATATTGAAAACGAGCTAACGGTCGAATCTTCTTCATGGACACATGTCCTCTTTCTGTTGGATGTATGCCATGATGTACTAGATAGTACAACAGACTGTATTCGTATGGATCGTGGGCGTACCAGATTGATAGTGTGCCGAATATTCTCTAAGATCGTGTTGTACTAGAATAGTACAACATAGGAAATATGAATAATAATAGCGTACGTGGCAGTTGTTCATTTGTTGAGATCAGCTGTCTTGTTTAACTACTGATAACAAACACTACTAATGAGCTAAATGGATAGTCGAATGCTTCTTCAAACGACTACTGAATCAAGGCATCAGACACTTCTTCAGACTGCTACTGAAGCAATGCGTCTGAATGCGCACTTCTTTAGACTACACGTCTGATGAAGTCGGACGACGTCGGCTCGTGCATTACTTCAGACCACATCTAATGTAATATAGACGATATTTGCTCGCGCATTACTTCAGACCATGTCTGTTGTAATATAGACGACATCTGTTCGCGCATTACTTCAGACCATGTCTGATGTAATATAGACGACGTCTACTCGCGCATTACTTCAGATTACGTTTGATGTAATATAGACGACGTCTGCTCACGCATTACTTCAGACCACGTCTGATGTAATATAGACGACATCTTCTCGCGTATTACTTCAGACCACGTCTGATGTAATATAGACGACATCTGCTCGTGTATTACTTCAGACCACGTCTGATGTAATATAGACGACGTCTGCTTGCACATTACTTCAGACCACGTCTGATGTAATATAGACGATGTCTGCTCGCGCATTACTTTAGTCCACGTCTGATGTAATATAGATGACGTCTACTCGTGCTTATTTTAGAGTGCATCTGAATGCATACGTCGTATGAGTTGTACCTGCGTAAAAACAAATTACACGGCTTAGTCTTGTTCAAACCACAACTTAGTTTTATTCAGATCACATATTCAAAACTAGGGGTCCCTTTTTGGTCCTAGGCCCTAGGCCGTGGCCTAGGCTCTGCCTACCCCTCCGGGCCGGGCCTGCCAACAGTAGGGGCAGATGCCTCAACCAGCTTCTTATTTGACTAGCCGGAGCATCAGCTAATGAAGAGAGAGGGGCTAAGAACATATGAATAGAGGTAATAGGGGATTCCTCAGTTCTTAACTTTTTTGTAGTGGAATTGACCTCTCCAGTTTCTCCAATGACAACTCTCTTCTGGCTGTTGGAACTTGCGGCAAACTCCATAGCCGAAGTCTTTATTCTCTTAGTAGGGATCCTACGATTAGAGGTCGCAAGACGCTTAGATAGAGTGATCGACTAACCACTCGTCTGTTGGACTAAAGAGTCGGACTTTGATTCCTTGACGAGTTTCATATGCATCAAGAAACTCTTCATAGTGATACTCGTCATTATTCTGCAAGGGTTAACAGACGCACCCTTGCCCACAGGAACTTGCAGATGCTCCAAGAGCCAGCTGATTTGGACTGAAAAGCCCACACTCTACTTACTGAATGGAGAAACTATCTGGCATAGAGTGGAGAAGAGAATAAATACCCAGTTGAAAGGCATCCCTTTGGTTATGACCACCATGTAGTCGAAGCAATCTTGGATGTAGGAGTCAAAAGACCCTGCTCTCCCTTGAAGTGATTTCTCCATAATATCGTTCAAGATACAAAAAGGATACTTGAAGAGCTTCTTCTTCCCATTGATATTCACCGGACCGTCGATGTCCGAGAATAGGGTTTGCATCTCAGAGATAACTTCAGTAGGAATCACGACATCAAATGTGTGGCCTTCCGAAGGAAGACCAAAGAACTCAGCAAATGACGCTTCAAAAATTGATATTTTGACGCCCTTCACCGTCGCCACAATGAAATCATCAATAATATTTCCGGAGTTGAAGAACTCGCAGACCTCCTTTTCATGTAGAATGAAAGGACCACTGAGGAACCTTCTAAGGACAGATGCCTCCAAAGATCTGAACATCGTCATTATCTACGACAGTTCGTACTCATAAACAGACTCAAAGTCCATCTGCATGATGTTTTGAGAAAATAGAATAATCTTCTTAGTCAACTTTAGGGTTTGAAGAGAAACAAGAAAAAAGATAGTTGGATTTCTAGAGAGAAAGTGGAGCGCAATAGACGTCTAGGTTTTAGGGCTTTAGAGAATCTCAAAGATGGCTTGAAAATATATTTGGCGTGCAAGGAACCCTTAAATATATTTGAAAAGCCACGTGTCCCAAAGGACATCATTTAAAATAAACTGTCCTTATTTTTAAAACCTTTCAAAAAACTATCATTAAACGTCATTCATACAAACTCTCATTAATGCGGAACAGTGCTGTAAAAAGCCGTTAGAAATATTAGTCTTATTTTTAACATTAAAAGACACGCGTCTTAATGTTATTTGATATTTGGAGATATTTATCAAATTTTATCTTATCTCTTAAGTATATTATCTCCAAATAACTTGAAATACGACTGTTTTTACTGTTTGACCCGGAAAGTAAAGGACAATGCATTAACTATAGGACAATTGTCCACTCGTCTAAAGATGAGGCGTCTGAAGAGCGCTCATGTTCGGATGTGTATCTGAGATGTTCGCATACCTTGCGTTTAAGCTTGGTAGAATGTTTGTTCGGACGACAACTGCTCACGCACGTCTACAGACATATCAGCAGACGTTTGCCTCACATTTAGACGTCTGACCACGCTTAAATTACAAACTTCTTAAGCCTAAATCGTCCGAAATATTTTCTCCTTGGACGACTGATCTGATCAGACCGATTGAGACATCCGTCTTAATACGTCTGTCCAAACGACTTAATAACGTATTTCCCCTCAATTTGTGCGTGCTTAATTAAATTAATTTAGGTCTACAAGACCCAGCACATTTCTAAAGAAGGAAAACTTAGTCTCTGGGAGTGGCTTCGTGAACACGTCTACTTCTTGCTGAACCAAGAGATCAGACAATCAACAAGGAACTAGCAAGTCCCACTAGTGCTCTTCCGATCGATCTTGTAGCCTGCATAATCTACATCTGAATATCTAATTAAATTGAAACTGGAATCCTTCGGATACCATAGTCCCATATTTTGAGTTCCCTTTAAATACTTCAAAATACGCTTAACAACAATATAGTGAGATTGTTTAGGGTTAGTCTAAAATTTTCTACAGATGCCGACAATAAACAGGATGTATGGCCGGCTGGCTATTAGGTAGAGAAATGATCCGATGATCTATCTATAGGGAGTAATATCGACACTCTAGCCATCTTCATCCTTGTCGAGCTTGCTAGAAGAATTCATTGGAGTAGAGGCAGCTGAAAAACTCTCCATGCCGAACTTCTTCACGAATAAGGCAATGACATCACTACTAATCTGCTTATCAGACTTCACAACATTGGCGGTAGGTGGCTCCTCAACAATCAATAGTGCCTTGGTCGATATGGATGATGTGGATGGCTCCTTTTCATTCTTAGAGTTTATCTCAAACTCGTAGGCCTTCAGATCGGCAAACATATCATGCGGTTCCATCTTGGTGAGGTCTTTGGAATCCATCATGACCATTGTTTTAATATCTCATTCTTTGAGTAGAGCATGAATAACTTTGATTGCAACCTCTGTGTTTTTGTAAGTCTTGCCCAATTTGGAGAGATCAACGAAGATATATTACTGAATCTTTCATCGAATTCAGTCATCTTCTCTCCAGGACACATCTTAATGTGATCGAAGTGCTACGTGGAAACCATGAGTTTGTTTTCTTTTGTTTTCTCATTGCCTTCACACAGCTGGTTCAACCGCTCCAAAATTTCTTTGGAATTGGTGCATGTGGTAATCTTATTGAACATGTTATCGTCCAATGTCTTATAGAGAATGTTTTTTGCCATGTTGTCGATGTTGTTCTTCCTCTTATCTTCAGCGATCTACTTTGACCTCGGTTTCTCCTTCATCATAGGAGTGACATCGGGGTTAGTAGTGGAGCTAGCTTTCATTATCTTCAATGGGCCATTGGTGATGACATACCACATGTCATCATCGAGTGCAGCCAAATGCGCTTGCATTCTCAGCTTCCAGTTACCATAGTTTTCCCTTGAGAACATTGGGATATTGTTGATGATAGACATGATTCAGAAATCTGATTGTGCTTGAGAATAGAAAACATGGCTCTAATACCACTTGTTAAGATCAGTGTCAACTATAGAGACGGGGTCTGAGTATAGTTGGTAGCTTATGACTTTCACTTGGATTTTAATCCTTTTAGAGATTAAGATATGTTTCTGATAGGATCAGTGCAATCAATAGAGACGGAGGTCTGACTATTGTTAGCAACTTCGGATAAACGGATTGATAGAAATCCTGTTAGGAATTAATATCACTTTCTATTCTTCGCAAACCTTCACAAATTCTTGAAATGATTCAAGTGCGGAACTGTTTGTTTGGGTTTGAATCTTTGAACCAATGAATGATGAAAGACAGAAGGTAAAGAACACATCAAGTTGATTATGCATGTTCGAAGCTAACTCTCCTACATCACCCCTTCTTCCAACAACTGGAAGGATTTCACTAAACTTCCTTGAATCAAATACAGCTTTCTGAATAGCTAACATTCTGTTGAACAGAACAAACTCTATTCAACTTACAATATGATCAATAATATCTCTCAACTAAACAATGTTTTTGATTCTCTCTCTTAAACTTGGAAAATGATGTACAATCACTAAGTGCAAGAGTAATGAGTGAGAAGAATTCAATTCAATAACTGGTAGACCAAGATCCAGAGATTCGTCCGTTGACCTTGAGCATCTATTTGTAGGAGGACACCAACGGTCGAATCTTCTTCATGGACACGTGGCACGCACCCATAGGATGGTCGCCTAAAGGAGAGAGTACAACAGACTTTGTGCTCATGGAACGTGGCCGTACTGAACGGTAGTGCGCTGGATATCCTTCTACAACTGTCTTGTACTAAACAAGTAGTGGGAGGGATATTTGCGTACGTGGCGTTCATTCATTTGATGCACATATCTAGCAGACTTGTCTGCAAGAGAAAGTGGAGAAGGAGTAGCGTACAACTAGTTGATCGTGGATAGACGTATGCTAACTTCAAACGGTTGCTGAAGCAAGGCATTAAACATGCTCCATTAGACTACCAAGTCTAAGGGAGTTAGACGCTAACGTCTAACAGTGAGTTACATTAGACCACCAAGTCTAATGGAGTTAGACTGCCACGTCTAACTTCACATCCCATTAGACTACCACGTCTAATGGAGTTAGACTGCAACGTCTAACTACACATCACTTCAAACTAATATGAAGGAGTTAGATGCCAACGTCTAACTACGTGTCTGTTAGACTTGCACGTCTAACTACGTATCTGTTTGACTGGCACGTCTAACTACGTATCTATTAAACTTGCACGTCTAACTACGTATTTGTTAGACTGACACGTCTAACTATGTATTTGTTAGACTGACACGTCTAACTACGTATCTGTTAGACTGGCATGTCTAACTACGTATCTGATAGACTTGCACGTCTAAATTTGTATCTGTTAGACTGACACATCTAACTGTGTATCTTTTAGATAGACACGTCTAACTAATAACACGTCTAATTGCTCTACTTAGACCACGTCTAAGTTAGCCAAATCTGATGCACCTGCATAAAATAATTAGACGACTTAATTTAGTATTTTTCTGTTAATTAACTCTTTACTTAATTTTTCCAAAAAAATTCTTCTAAGTTAATTAACTCTTACTTATTCCCAACAGTTTCTATTCTTCGCAAATCTTCACAAGATCTTGAACGGAATCAAGTGTGGGAATGCTTGTTCAGATTTGAAGCGACAGATAAACGAATGCAAATAGCGGAAAGGAAATAACACATAGAGTTTTATGGATGTTCGGAGATAAAACTCTTACGTCACTCCTTCTTTTGTTTCTAGAAGGATATTCACTAGAAGGATTTGATTTATACAGTAGCTGCACAAACCCAGTCAGAAAATACAGTACTTAACAACTGTCTATTTCTGAACTCCTAGATAAATCTTTGTTGAAAAGAACAACCTATGTTCAACTTACAACACTGAGATTTCACACAAAAAAGACAGTAGATGAATTACAGAATAATCATAGGGAGAGTAAGCACTACACTTGACAGTTTTAGAATTCTTGCACTTGTGTTCTTGGAATGATAGTTGATAGAGAGTAAGTGCGCAATAGTAACTGAGAGTTAGAGAGATCGAGAGATTCGCCCGTTGTCCTTGGATAGCTATTTATATTGAAAATGAGCCAATGGTCGAATCTTCTTCATGGACACATGTCCTCTTTCCGTTGGATGTATGGCATGATGTACTGGATAGTACATCAGACTGTATTCGTTGGGACCGTGGGCGTACGGGATTGATAGTGCACCGAATATTCTCTGAGATTGTGTTGCACTAAATAGTACATCGCGAGCAATTTGAATAATAATAGCGTACGTGATAGTTGTTCATTTGTTAAGATCAGCTGACTTGTCAAACTGCTGATAACGAACTTTGCTGATGAGCTAAATTGATAGTTGGATGCTTTCTTCAGACGGTTGCTAAAGCAATGCGTCTGAACGCGCACTTCTTCAAACTACACGTCTGATGAAGTCGGATGACGTCTGCTCGGGCATTACTTCAGACCACGTCTAAAGTAATATAGACGACGTTTGCTCGTGCATAACTTCATACCATGTCTGATGTAATATAGAGGACGTTTGCTCGCGCATTACTTCAGACCACATCTGATGTAATATAGACGACGTCTGCTCGTGCATTACTTCAGACCATGTCTCATGTAATATCGACGACGTCTGCTCGCGCATTACTTCAAAACACGTCTGATGTAATATATACGATGTATGTTCACGCTTTACTTTAGACCACATCTGATGTAATATAGACGACATCTGCTCGCGCATTCAAACCACTTATGTTGTAATATAGACGACGTCTTCTGTAATATAGACGATATTTGTTCGCGCATTACTTCAGTCCACGTCTGATGTAATATAGGCGACGTATGCTCGAGCTTGCTTTAGACTGCATCTGAATGCATATGTCTTATGAGATGTACATGCGTAAAAACAAATTACACAGCTTAGTCCTATTCAAACCACAACTTAGTTTTATTCAGATCACATCTTCAAAACTATGTCGTACTTATTCTCTTAAGTTAATTAATTATGTCTCTCTTAATTAATTTTCTCTTTTCTCTATTTAACTTTATCTAACACATTTTATGATAATTAAGGAAAATACACACGACAATGTTTATAATACTCACATATTTCACGTTAAAAGGAATTAGCATTTGCATTGATAAATAACTCGGAAAAGAGTTTAACAAAATACTTAAAGTTGGGGTGACCTAGTCTATAATTCCACAACATGACTTTGACATTTCTAACGAAAATGGAATTAAATACCGTGTAAAGAAAACTAGATGGATGTGAATAATCTCCATTAATGATATAGATACCCGAGTATAGGTCAACACTATTGATCGTCGTTCCTAAACCCATATCATTAAAGTCACAATGATTAGATGAAAAATGAATATAACACTTTAAATCCATAGTTAACTTTTTAATTCACTATAGATTCTAGTCAAGACAAGGAACATAGAGTAATGGCTTGAGATATAGTTTGGATGTAACATAAACTGATCCAAACTCGGATATCTTAATTGTCGAGCTGTTAACAATTCTAATACCGGGAATATCATGACAAGGAGTGTAATTTAATAAAATTGCTTTATTTCTTATCATGTGATTAGAAATTCTCAAATATATAATCCAATTTATAGATATTTTATCAAATAATTCAAAATCTTTACCTTAGGAAAATTTTCTCAACAAGCCTTTATCCAATTTATTTGGTTCGGATGGTTATGGAATTCTAGAACCAAACAAAGCATACAAAAAAATTTGTTGGTTCCAATTATTGGATCTTCTATGAACAATGATAAAGAAAGAAAATAATGGATAAACTAGGAAGGATAATAATATTTGTTGAAGATGAGAAGTTTTAAAATTCTTAAGTGTTATATATCAACATTTGCAAACAACCCTTTAAAAAGAGTAGATTAGCCTAGAAACACTAAACTACTTATATATACAAGCTCAAACATATTAATAATTAAATAAGCCATAATTGCATAAAAGATAAACAACTTTCAATTTGCTAACAAACAATGCTTAGACTCACAAACTCCCCTGTAAGCTTGATTTGGTTTGAGATTCTTCACACCGAGCACCTCTCACATCTTCGCGAATTTGACTCTTGCTAGCGCCTTGGTGAGAATGTTTGCACGTTGCTCTCTAGTGCTTATGAACTCTACGACGATCTGCTTATAAATTTTACGACAATCTGTCGGTTCTCGACACATTCACGGATGAAGTGGAACCGAGTGTCGATGTGTTTGTTGCGCCCATGAAACATCGGGGTTCTTCATTAATGCTAGTGAGGACTTGGTTGTCGACATAGAGAGTTACCAGCCTCGACTCGCATCTGAGCACCTCGCTCAACAACTTTCTCAACTAAAGTCCTTAACACGACACTGTAGTAGCTGTCAAAATCTCTACCTCATATGAAGATAAAGCAATAATTCGTTGCTTCTGAGATTGTCAGGTGATTAGATTCCCATTGAGATAAAACACCATCCCTCTGATGTTTTTTCTATCGTCTGTGACACCAGTTAGGTCAGTGTTAGTGAAACTAACTAGTTCTTCAACTTCTTATCCTCTTCTTAACTGAATCTCATAGCTCGTCATTCACTTCACGTAACGAAGAATGTGTTTTACTGTTTGTTGGTGTAGAGTGGTAGGTTGCTCCATCTATCAACTCACTATGTCAACTACATAAGAGATATCGGGTCAAGTGTGCGTTAAGTACCTAAGACACTCGATGATACGTCTATACTCCTTTGAATCTACTAAACTTCCTTCCAAACCCTCCTGAGCTACAACTTTGCTTCCACATGATATTTGCTTGGGTTGCAATCCTCCATTGCGAACTGTTTCAACACCTTCTTCGCATCTCTGGTTGATTTTGATGACATGTTCTTCAGATAGGCTTTGATACCAAAAGTTGGTTCCAATTATCGAATCTATTAAGAACAATGATGAAAAAAATGAAATTAAGGAAAAACTAGGAAGGACAATAATATTTGTTGAAGAGAAGAAGTTTTAAGAGTCTTAAGTGTTATATATCAACATTTGCAAATAACTATTTTAAAGGAGTAATTAGCTTAGAAACCCTAAACTACTTATACATACAAGCCCAAATCCATTAATAACTAAATAAACGTTAATTGCATAAAAACAATAAAGACCAACAACTTTCAATTTTCTGACAATCAATGCTTAGATTCACATAATCTTCCGGTTTCTCTGCCTTCATTGAACCAAACATATCTATATCATTATCTCTCCCTCTCCCATTAGGTGGCGACAAAGACGAGAGAGATTGGATACCGCTGCCTGAGCTATGGGAGATAGATTCATCCAGGGCTTCAAATCCGAGGGCTTTCGAGGATTGTCGCACCAAGACGATTCTGATTCGAAAGATTACAGTGAGAATATCAAGATAAATGTTAGAAGAATGGATTAAGAATGAGATGTTTGTCATTGGATTGAATTGGACAGACCATTTATATGAAAGAAAAAATTACAGGAGGATGACAATCACAAAACTGGAGAAGTTGTTGTCGATGATTAAAAAAATAGTTAAGAGCAGTTTCTTGCTCTTGCTCTGATACCATGTGAGTAAATAAAATATAAATTGGTAAACAACTGTTTAAATGAAATAATACTAATTACATTTGATTTATACTGAAAATTAAATATTATAATGAGTAGTTAATATAACTGTCCAGATATGTCTTAATATAATATTAAATACACTCGACTCATAAGATAGTTTAAGTGGTAATAATAGTTTCTAAGAGACCAAATGTAAAGAATTGATTCTCATCTAAAACGTTTTAAGTTGAAGTGGTTGTTACGACGGTGAAGTTCATATTAGCATCTTTCGTTCAAAAATAAATATATTAAATAATTATTATTGCATGATATTTTAATGTTTATGTATAAAATTTATGAATAAGTGGGGATTATATTTTATTTTGGTTAGATCATTGAGTTTTCAAACAATTCATTTCTTTTACATCATCACTTAATTAGCAACGACACTAAAAATTTAAAACAAACCCCATTTATTATTATAGCCTTCAAGTATTGCTAAATTTTAATATATAACCAAAACATTATTTATATTTGTTTAGGTCCTTGAGTTCCAAACATTTCATTATACTTACACCCATGACCAATTATTGATTTTGATGTCAAAATCAACCTGAATTGTTTACAAACAATTTTCTGAATTGAGAATTAAAAAATTATAGATATTTTCAGTATAATGAAAATACAGCACCTTAAATACTGAAAGAATAAGTTTTTTTAAATTTCAATAGTTATAGGAACAAGTAATAAAATTGATAGAATATTTTTTTTACGATTTACATACCAAGATGTTAGAATATCAAAATTTCAATTCGATATCATCATAATTTTTTTATACTAATAATTTCGATACTAGACCCAATTTTGAATAGGTGTTTGAACTTGTCTAGCATTGTTTGTTAGTGTTTCTTTAAATCCTACACTAGTCTCAATTATTATAATGTATTTTGTTTGACATAAAGTTAAAGTTTAGCCTATAACCATAAATTATTATTTTCATCTTGAATATCCACATAAATCTACATATTTTTTACTTTACTTGTCATCTATTTATAACATAGAAATAACAGGAGATAGATAATCATTAACAAATAACAAATGCTTTAATTCTAGACCACTCAAAGTTTAATACCACGAAACGTCAACCCGACAAGCCAAACAATAATTCTCAAGCTTGGTTGCACCCAAGTCGCATAACGCCAAACAATGCAAACAAACAAGCCATAATATCCATAGAGACAAAAAAAAAAAAAAAAAAAAAACACTTTCATACATGCCATAAACACATTCAAAGAAAACCCTAAATTCATATACCAAAGGGATTGAAAGCTATAAGAATAAACATTAATAATAAGGTGATAGAACTTCCATTGTTAAGGAAGAAGAATCAACCAAAGGAGAACAAATTTGTACCCATTTCATCTTGGTACTAAATAAATGCTTTAATTCTCCTCCTCCTCCATCATAATATGAATTATGTATTTGTATGGTATTGGACTAATTAATTAATGTATGCTCACCCTTCACATATCATCATCGGACCGATCATCATAAAACAAGCCATCGATGATTTGATCAATGAGGGAATCAAAGAAGTTGTTGCAGCCGATGAGGAAAACTTGACCTACCCTGTTTCGGGCACTTGAAAACCAAGCAAAAGTTGCCGCACAAGCAACGGCCGCCACACAAACACCACCAGCTTCCTCTATCCCCTGCAAATCCATCTTCCTGAACAGTGAATTCCCCGTTACGAACTCTTCCGCCACTGTTGCTGCAAAAACAACCTGCACCCACCACCGTAAACACATTCAAAATCAATATCTCAAGAGAAAAAATGTTAACTTTCTGCTTCAATTTCTAAATCATGTAAGGGTACAAACTACAAACCATGGCAAGACGGCCGGAGATAGTTTCGAAGTCCTGACTCCTCTTGGAGCTCTCAATATAGTCCGATAGCGTTGTGAAGAACGGGGACGATTTCTCTACTTCAAGGACGCTTTCTTCGCGGTCCTTTCTTGTTCTGATTACAGCAGTGCGGTCCGCCGAGCCGTAAGATCTGAGAGTGCATACCCTAGGCTGTAAGAGAATCTTCTGTTTGTCTATAGCCGGTAGCGATAAATCAATCGGCCTCATAGCTTTTTCAGTTGGTCCCAATGGTGTAATTGCCGGTTTCATCTCGCAGATCACCGGCCGAATTGTCATCGCCGCCATGGGTAGTAGAGAAAGAGAAAGAGAAAGAGAAGTGGACAATTGAATTCCACGACGACGATGAATAAAGAGAGAAGAATGTTGTCGATTTCGTATGGGTTGGTTTGATTTTTATTGCCTTCCAATTATTTCACTTTCCAACTAATAAATTGGACATTTCTCGACTTGGCAATTCTAATACCCACATATAATGATGACAATTTAACACGGTATTTTTTTTTTTTAGGTTTTAAAAATAAACCCAACTAAATATATAATATTGTTAATATATTTATTTATCTTTTATATTATATAAGATTTTTAAATTTAATTTTTATAATAATAATATAAATTTTTAATATATTATAATATATATTATATAAAGTATTATTTATATAATTTCATATTGTTTTATAGATATTAAATTTTCATTAACATATTTAATATATATTTTTAGTTATGACATCAGAGTGTCAAAGATAATCTTAGTAGAATTTTGAAGATGTAGTTTTGAACGTGGGGGAGCTATTACATGTCTACCACTTATTAAAAATCATCTTGAGATCCTAGATTAAGATTTGGGAGAGGATTATGCTGTTTTGGGAGAGGATCATACTAATTTGGGAGTGGCTGAATATGAGATGATGGATTTAGGATCTCCAATGAATAATGAAAAAGCACTTTATGTGCAATTATATTTCCATTTGTAGCCCTTCACATGTAATTATAATGTTACGTTATTTAGACTCTCAACTATTTCGATTTTAAAATATAGATATTAACATCCAAAGTTGTCCAAGCATTCAAGAATGTAGCACACCAACTATTATATTTATTAGGCGAATTGGAGAAACACAACATCGATCATAAACCAAATTTTCAAGCCAGTATCCATAATTTGACATAGTCAGATGTTTACAAAAAAATATTAAAATGTGAACGAGGACATTACAAACATCATTCCTCAAGAGGCCGAGCTTAATAAATAGTCGAGTGTAAATGTGAACAATATCAAAAAGGACATTACAAACATCAGTCCCCCAATGACCGAGTATAATGAAGAGCCGAGTGTAGATGAGGACAATATCAATGAGAATATTACAAAATAAGTCACCCAATGAGCCGAGTGTAGATAAGGACAATATCAATGAGAATTTTTTTACACTCTGTTTTCTTGAAAACTTTAATCTCATTAGGGACCAATTAGAAGTTGACATAATTTATCACATTAGATATCATTTTATGATACACATTCATACTATGATCTATGATATTTGTGATCATTGATTACGAACTAATGTAATTAAAACCATTTTGGTTAAATGTTGATATAATTAATGGACGAGATTGATTTGGAGTGACTTTAAATTATGATAGCTACATTATTTGCACATAAAGAGAGTAACACATTTAATTACATTTATTGTTCAAGTGTGAGATTGTTAGATTTATTGGACTATATATATATATATATATAAATAATGTGTTTGAACTATTGTTTATTCAAAACCCAATTAATAAAGTGATCTACTAAAGTATTTTAGTTATTGGGTTAAGTCATGTTTGGTTATTAGTATGGTACAATTTATTATGTATGAAAATCAGATATTTATTTATTATTTATGATGGATTAAATAATAAATAAAAGATCATATAAATAGGGTTGTGATCCCCGATTTATAGATGTCAGTTTCATTTCTCATAACTTCCATCGTTAGAGAGAAGCAAGAGAGATGATCAATAGAATTGGAAGATCCAACTTGTGGTAACTCAAAAGTTTTGGACAATAACATCAGGTACGCTTCCGTTTAGATTGTCATCTCGACTTATTGACATAGAGAATTATGATCTTGTTTTATCTAGATAAACACTAATATAATGTTTAGGATTATAGATCATGACTAAAGAAAACTATTGAATAATCCAGACTATAACAATATAAGAAAATATATCTAACAATTTCATCATATAATAAAGCGACACCATAAAGTATAGATTGCTTTTGATGATTAACACCTACAAACAATGCAATTGGATGACATTTATTGTTCTTCCTATAGGTTGTGACAAAGAAAACTACATCTCCAAAGAATCCATAATTAGCTCGCATCCTAGCATCAACACAAAAATATTAGTTATTATATCATTGACATTAAATTGAATAACATAATAATAACCGGGATCATTAAATTGCATTTTTTGCAAATATTCTAACACACCACCTGTATCCCAAATCTTATCTCTTATTCTTTGGTATCACAAGTAATTTTGTACTACCTGTATCTCAAATCTTAAAACTCTTATTCTTTGGTATCACAAGTAATTTTGTAATCTTTAAGAATAAAATCAAATTGTCCCTCCCACCTACTTGTTTTACTATAAGAGTATGTGATGTCTTTAGAGGGATTCACACATTAGATGTCATCTCAATTTGTAAGATTGCAGATGCATAAATATTATTATGTTATCTATAAATATGACATTTCTTTGGACTTGGAAAAGGATGATTATGATCATTGAAACCACTATTGTAAACACTCCATTATCTGTCCTCTTTATCTTCATTTTAGCCTCACAACCAAACATTGTTTCAGGACGATTATATTTGACATAAGCCTCTCTTTTATATTTTTTTTCTTTTGACCCTATGCACTACAAAAAACCATCTAGCATTGAACATGATTTATCATTGTGTTATGTAGTGCGTTTTATACCAAATCATATTATTTTAGCGTATGCTAAATAGAATTCAAAGTCATCTTCTTCCTCAAATTCACTATCAATTCTAGATCACGAATAAAAACAAAATGTTAGTGAATATGAAAAAAAAGATTGTTAAATAAAAAAATTGTACAATAGCTCTCAGGTGAAGCGCGTCTCACATATCTTAACGCTCTAAGGTGAAACACGCTTCACCTGAGATCATGCTTCCACCTGAGAGAGAGCTTCCACTAACGCTTTATATAAAAAGTGTGAATCGCTTAAATGAATGTGTCAATCGTTTTACATGAATGTGTGAATCGTTTTACATTTCCATGTCAAGAAATTTACATGAACTTTTTTTATATATTTATATATTTTTATTCTTTCAAATTCATCCATGTTTCAAAACCAATAAAACATGAAAATATATTAATTATATTTTACATCGTTCATACAGGTGATTTCACCTGTCTTAACGTTATAAGTTGAAGCGTTAAGACTGCACTTCACTTGAGAGATGTTATACACTCTTAGGTAAAACCGCTCTTAGATGAAGTGTGCTTCACCTAATATCGTGCTTCACATGTCTTAATGCTCTAGGGTGAAGCGTTAAGATTCACCTGAGAGTGGCTTCACCTCTTCACTAGAAACATAACTAGTTTATAGTATTAAAGAAATACTTTACCTCCCATCATTATTGTTTTTGTTGTTGTTTGTTCCTGAATATTAACAAAACAAAAACCTGTTAGTTATTAAAAAACAGAACATTTTGTTTCGTGCAATTAATGTTCGCATTGTACCATTTTTGCGAACTACGAAGCTTGTTTCTAGTAAAGAATCATAGGTTTCCAACAAAGAAAAGTGAACTTTCATGAGCTACAAAGTTTGTTTCTGATCTATCGTAAATCATATAGAGAAAAATCCTAATAAATAGTGAAATTGGAAGAAATGATGACTGATGTGAAATAATTATGACAAAGGAAGTGACAAACGAGAAATACAAATATAACAGGTCAGTCATGTTTTCAAAATTTGGTTTTTTTAACCGATTAAATTTTAATAATAAAATTATTAATGCTTTCATTCTGATTGATCTGGAATAGGGTAGTCTGGAAGAGAAGATCCGGACTGCTAGCTTAAATTATTTTAATATAAATATATATATATATATATATATATATATATATATATATATATATATATATATATATATATATATATTTTATGTGGCTAACATATAGTTATAATTTTAAAAAATAATTATAGCATCTTGATAAAAGATCATTTTTTAGATTTGATTTGGGTTAAATTATTTTTAGATAAATATATATGATAGAAAAAAATTATTTGTAAGAAAAATTATTTAAAAATAAAATTTTGAGATATACTAGCATATTTTAATACAAATATTTTTATTTATAGAAAGTTAGCACGACACTCACTCCCAATTAAAACCTTATAAAAAAATTGAACTCGTAAAATTTAATATCTTAGTAATTATTGTCATTTGAAAAAATATTTCTGAAATTGTTGTTTAATTTTGTTAGGTAAATATAAAAAGTTATTCAAATTAAATTAATTAGTATATGAAATATAAATATTCAATTATACGATTATTGATCACAATCCAATTTTAAGAGCTTCTCATGCTTGTCACTTGAATGAATTTGGTAGGGGAGTTGTTAAATTTTGTTATGTAAACATAAAAAGTTATCCAAATTAAATTTTAACTATTATATGAAATATAAAAATAATATGTTTATTGATCCAATTTTAGGAGCCTTTAATTGAATCCAAAAAACATTAAATCTTTACGATAATTGATTTCTTAAAAATACTACATAAAATTAATTAATCAAGTTAAGATAAAATTTTAATTTAATTTATAAAATTTTAAATTTAGAATTTAAAAAATTTAAGGTGTTTATAAATTGTGTAAATTTGTTCATATTGGTCAAAACTTAGGGGAACAATTGAGAGTGATGACTTGTAGATGTAGTCATTTTTGTGTTTACCAAAATGCCAACCAATTTTGAAATGGTCCAAGAAATTGACATAAATAATTATCTTATTTTTTCTGTACATGATGGGCGAAGAAGAAGAGTCCACGTTTTTGAAAAGTTTTCAGAGGTAACAGCCAAACCACATGTCAACTTCTACTATAAACTTATTTTCTATTATTATCATTAAAATCCAAAAAATAAACCCTCGAAAGTTTTCATTCATTTCAAAATTCACTCTTAATTTATTATTATTTTTGTATTGTTGTGTGTGACACTAATTTGTTGTAACCACTTCACCACATAGAACCTTTGTACTTTCATTAATTTCCTTCAACAAAATGTAGTGGTGAGAAGAAGATCAATTGCATATGTGGTGGGTATTCGAACTTAGATCTTTAACTTCAAAGTCTATAGTGATGTTAATCACTACATTATATAACCTTTGAAAGGTTTCATTTATTTCCTTCAAAATACAAAAATTGCTACCAATGCCAAAAGACAATATGAACAAAAGAAAAATAGGGAATATGGATCAATGAGATGTCTTGTGTAATGACTTATGAATAAGTAGAAATCTCTCCCAATGAATGGTTATTGATTTGACCCGTAATGTATCTCTTCATTTGCTTTACATCTTCTAGCTTATAATGCCTAATGCCTATTATCTAGTATTATAAGCGCCTATAACTCACCCTTTGAGCTTCGCTTTAAGGAGAATTCTACTAGATGACTCTATATGTGTTCTCTAATTATGTTCGGTGTCTATATGTAATTTACTATGTCTTTTGAGATATTACTAAGCTAAATAATCATATTTAATATCGGAACTTGGAGATGAATAAGATCACACAATACAACAACCCACTAAACTATGTACGTGCAAACCTTAAGTCTCTTTTGAAATTGATGATGCAACAAGGGAACTACTAAAATCACATGGGCCCTTCTTAGTGTGATTCTATTACAAATGAAATGGTCCAAGCACTATACTATATTGCTAGAAAAATGTGTCGGCGGACATACTTAGCATAGACAACCAAATGATGTAGTTTTCCCATAGTTTTAAAGCATAAAGTATCGTTTCTATATCATATTCTTTATTGTAGTGTTTTCTTGTATTCAAAAAGGAAAGTTTGTTTTGATGCATCCTCCTAGAAAAGGTGTGGAGGTGACAAAAAAATCAATTGCACATGATACCAAGTGAAATGCAAATCTCTGAATTTAATGTCTTGAGAGCACTACGGCATATAACCTTTCAAAACTTCTTTTAATATTATCTTCCTAATACAATAATTTCTTCTAGGACACATGGAAGAAAAGAAAATTAGTGATCGGAATATGGTGGTGAGAAAAAGACCCTGAAGAGATGTTAAAGTCAAACTAGATTCAAATATTGTTAAAAATAATAAATAATTAATAATCTTGGAAAACATTCAATGTGATGGTGAAACTCAAGAGTTAAGAGTTGAAGATCAAGCGTGAAGGAAGATGAAGCTCAAGAGATGCATTGTTTAGTGTCATTAATTGTATTTAATTTGAGTTCTAGATCCTTTTATCTTATCCTTTAAATTGAGGATCACTCATTAGTTTTTCATATATCAAAATTAAGTGAGCTGTAGTTACTTAAGAATTTATCAATAAAATTCTATTTTCTTAGTTATAATATTTTACGCACCAACAAATTTGGTATCAGAGCAAGGTTACGTTTCAATATTGAAATGACATCCACTCTATTCTCATACTCTCCAAGTCAAGTTCATATCTTTGAAGGCGAATTCTATGAATTCTGGAGCAGCCAAATGGAAACATTTTTCATATCCCTAGGTCTTTGAGATATAATATATGAAGAAGAACTCGATGTTCCTGATGAAGACGACGAAGGATACGCGGAATTTGAAAAGGATCTCAAAAAACGAGATGCATTAGTTTTGCGCTATATTCAACAAGGAGTTGGGAAAACCATATTCCCTCGTATTTTTGGAGTAAAAAAGGCACAAGATGCTTGGATGATATTGAAACAAGAATTTCAAGGTACGGAGAAAACGATCGCATTAAAACTCCAAGCCTTATGGAAAGATTTTGACAATCTAAAGATGGAGGATCGAGAAAAGGTACAAGATTTTTCTTCTTGTGTTTCTACTATTGTCAATCAAATAAAAAGTAGTAGAGATGAAATCAAAGACAAAAAGGTTGTTGAAAAGGTTCTTCGAAGCCTTCCTCAAAAGTTCGATCATGTTGCTGCTGCGATTGAAGAATCAAAAGATTTGTCCAAGATGACAATATATGAGTTAACTGGATCTCTTCTAACACATTAGCAAAGAATTAATCGCTCTTGTACTCCATCAACTGATCAAGCCTTCAAATCCAAGCAAGTACTAGAAGCGTTTTCAAGAAGTCGTCACAACAAATTTGGTAAGAAAAATGAAAAGACATTCGGTTAGAAAGGCAAAGCACCACAACAATCTGGTGATTCTTACTCCTGTATCATTTGAAAGAAATCAAATCATGAGTCAAAAGATTGTTATTTCAAATGCAAAAGATGCAAAATCCCTAATCATTCTCAAAGGGATTGTCGATTTCAAAATTAGGATAAGAAAGAAGATGATGCAAAATTTGTGAAAGAAGATTAATGTTACGACTTGTTTCGTAAGATGTGTTCATGGGTTCAAGAATCAAGTTCTTGATCTTTAGGACCGGTAGAAATTCTATAATCAAAGGGCAACGGAAGGTTTTGATAGAGAATTTGAGGGGAGGGGATAGAAGAACTAAGGGTGCGAAGAGAAATACTGTTTGTCTATGCCAAACAGTCCATAGTAAATAATAATAGACAAACGGGGCCGAAGTTCATATCTTCATTATTCCATTCATGTGTCCTTGGGGAAGAAAGACCAGCCTTATATAGGTGATGTCTTGCCCTAGAATATTCAGTTACAACAACTACTAGAAAATAACAGAATTCGGTTTGTAAAATAGAAAAGCAAAGCAAAACAAAATATTAATACAACAAAACAGAAATCTGGCCCATGTGCACCATAAGACCGAGAACGGTACCGAGAAAGGTTGCTGGAATTATTCTAGGACCGAGGCCTTGATTTGTGGACCCTAGCATTATCTCCCCCTTCAAAATTCGTCGCCCTTGACGAAAAAGACCGTGGTCTGCCGAGCCTCTAATTCGCATGCTCAAAATTTCAAAGAATTCGGTCGGACTTCAGCAAGTCCAGGAAGTGTCGGAGTCTAGGACCGCATTTCTTAGAAGCCTTCGGTCTTCTCGCTCCGCAATCAGTCCTTCCTTCGGCCCAACACACCAGGTGCAGCAAAAGGGCCATTTTTCTTCCGGGTATACTCTAGAATGTCTTCAAACAACCAAGCCCAGTCCTTTATCCAGACCAGCAACACATGTGCAACAACATAGCCATGTCTTCTAACTACCTTCCTGGTTGGTGGTCAGTTGTTGGGTTGCTTGTTGAGCCATTTTATTATTTGTTGAAAATTTTCTAAAGGGTCTTCCAAAAAAAAGTGAAACACTTTGGCATTCGTTCTTACTCTTTATTTGTACCGTGGCAGCAACATTGTAATTTTCTAAGTCCTTTTCTAGCTGGTTGCCTTGTATTATGTTGACCCGCGACCGAGGGGTACCCTGTTGGACCGTGAAAGTGTGCCAAGTAATGACACGTTCATCTCCTATCTCAAGCAGCAAAGGTGGGTCATAAAAACCTGATTCTTGGACGGGTTCTTGAACGAGTTCTTGGACTTCTTGCTGATTAGCCCGAGACATGCATATTTTTGATTTGCACCTATGATTGGGCTCCCAATTTTCATTGCAAGTATAGCGCCGGTCTTCCTTGGGATCGGTTGTCCGGTTTGTGCTCGGCCAGACCGTGTTAACAATGAATGGTTTGGGCAACAGCGGCGGCTTGGCGCTGTACAAGGGCCTGCAACCAAATCGCAGCAAGAGATCTTTCTTGAATACATGCCATGTCAAGGCTTCCATATGGTTGCGATTCTGCACATATGATTCACGCCACATTCTTGCCTCTTTTGAAAAGTGAGTGCGGACAATGTCTAGCTTTGTGACATCATTCGTCTTGCTCACCCTAAAGACTTCCTCGGTAAATAAGAGTCAGCCCTCCAAATCAGTCCCATCAAATTCAGGAATATTAACATTTGTTGCCGGGTTGGAAGAAGGTAGCAAGAAGCATTAACATTGGGTCGGGTGTAGGGATCTTGGCCATTATTTAATGCACCTCTTTCAATGGCTGTCAAGATTTTTCCAACAGCATACCTTCTGTCCATATTATTGCTTAGTTCGGCCATCTACTGTTTAAGGGCCGCATGCATAGCAGCCGATTCGGTCATGTGTTGTTGCAGGGCAGCTTGCATGGAGGCATATTGTTGGGACAACCCTTGGAGTAGGGTCTTAAGAGCGTCCATATTTGTTTGCTACCGGGTTTCTTTCATTTGAGGATCGTCTTGCTCTGATACCAAGAATGTTACGACTTGTTTCGTAAGATGTGTTTATGGGTTCAAGAATCAAGTTCTTGATCTTTAGGACCGGTGGAAATTCTATAATCAAAGGGCAGTGGAAGGTTTTGATAGAGAATTTGGGGGGAGGGGATAGAAGAACCAAGGGTGCAAAGAGAAATATTGTTTGTCTATGATAAATGGGGCCGAAGTTCATATCTTCATTATTCCATTCATGGGTCCTTGGGGAAGAAAGACCAACCTTATATAGGTGATGTCTTACCCCAGAATATTCGGTTACAACAACTACTAGAAAATAACAGAATTCGGTTTGTAAAATAGAAAAGGAAAGCAAAACAAAATATTAATACAACAAAACAGAAATCTGGCCCATGTGCGCCATAGGACCGAGAACGGTGCCGAGAAAGGTTTTTGGAATTATTCTAGGACCGAGGCCTTGATTTGTGGACCTTAGAAGAAGATTATGACGTTATGTTTGTTTCTCTAAATGGTGAAGAGGAGTCAAAAATTCGATGGTATCTTGATAGCGGTGCTAGCAACCATATGACCAGCAATAAAGATATGTTTGTGGAGCTTAACTCGGACATTACTTCAACCGTTGTTCTTGGAGATGGTTCTTATCAAGACGCGAAAGGAAAATGAACCATTGTTGTTCCAACTTCGGGAGGTAATAAAAAGCTTATCACGGATGTTCTTTATGTCCCTAATATTTCATATAATCTTCTTAGTATTGGACAACTTATTAAGAAGGACTTCTCGGTATATTTTGATGATGGAAGTTGCAAAATATTTGACAAAAAGAAGAATGTGGTTGTGGCAACTGTCGAAATGAAAGATAAAACCTTTTCTCTCACGTTTCCATTGAAAAGTGATTGTGCATTGAAAGTGAAAATGAAGATTTGTCTAAACTTTGGCATCTTTGATATGGTCATCTAAATCAACGGGACTTCAGTTGCTAAAAGAGAAAAATATGGTGGTTGGACTTCCTTCTATTCAAGTGATGAATGATATATGTGAAGGTTGTATTTATGGAAAGATGCACAAGCTCCCATTTCCCAAAACTACATGGCGAGCAAAAGGACCACTTGAACTTGTCCATTCTGATATATGTGGCCCGATGCAAACTCATACTCCTAGAAATAAGAGGTATTTCATTCTCTTTGTTGATGACTATACAAGAATGCTGTGGATTTATTTCCTTAATCAAAAGTCCGAAGCATTTTCTATTTTCTTACGATTCAAGTCTCTAGTTGAAAAGGAAAGTAGTCATATAATGAAGTGCTTGAGAACTGATCGTGGAGGAGAATATCTCTCAAATTCCTTTACGGAATATTACAATGATAATGGTATCAAAAGACAATTAACCGTCAGTAGATCTCCACAACAAAACGACGTAGCTAAACGAAAAAATCGTACAATTGTAGAGATGGCAAGAAACATGCTGAAAGGATAGGAAATTCCAAATCTATATTGGGCTGAAGCTATTCACACAGCTATATATATTCTCAATCGATCACCAACCAAAGTGGTAAAAAATAAGACTCCATTTGAAGCTTGGTATGATCAAAAGCCCGTCATTGATCATTTTAAAATATTTGGGAGTATTGCTTATGCTTTAATCCCATCTCAAAGCCGAGAGAAGTTTGAAGAGAAAGGCCAATAACTTGTGTTCATTGGCTACAGTGATGAATCCAAGGGATATCAATTGATGAATCCATTGACCAATAAAATTATTGTATCTCGAGATGTTATTTTCGATGAAAAAGCTACTTGGAATTGGAAGGGGAAAGAAGTTGAAGACTTGGGATCACAACCATTTACTGATCCAATTGCATCCCAAGTTAGTACATCCCAAGCTAGCTCATCTCAACCGTCTGCACAAGACTCAGAATTTGATTCAGATAGTCCTCCAAGAAAGACCTGAATGGTTCAAGACATTTATGATGAAATTGAGTTTAGATTATTTTCTTGTGAGCCACAATCATTCCAAGAAGCTTCTCAAAAAGAATATTGGTAAAAAGCAATGAAGGACGAGTTATCTACAATTGAAAAAAATTCAACATGGAAACTCGTGAACTTACTAGATGAAAAGAAAACTATTGGTTTAAAATGGGTCTACAAAGTAAAGTACAATGAGGATGGTTTGATTCAAAAACATAAAGCTCGACTTGTCGCAAAGGGTTATTCTCAACAACCAGGAGTTGACTTCTCAGAAACTTATGCTCCTGTTGCAAGAATGGAGACAATCCGTACTTGTGTAGCCATTTCTGCTTAGTTGGAGGTAAATATATTTCAACTTGATGTAAAATCAGCTTTTCTAAATGGAGAAATTCAAGAAGAGGTGTATGTTGAGCAGCCCGAAGGTTTTGAGATCAAAGAAAAAGAGAAGAATGTTTATCGACTAAAAAAGATATTGTATGGGTTAAAGCAGGCACCCGAGCATGGAACAAAAAATCAATATCTATTTCATCAAGAAAGGTTTTAATCGAAGTACAAGTGAATCATCTCTCTATGTGAAGACTATTGACAAAGATTTCTTGATTGTATGTTTATATGTAGATGATCTCATCTATTTTGGAACAAACAAAGCTATGGTGGCAGAATTCAAGAATCAAATGATGAAAGAATTTGAGATGACAGACTTAGGACTCATGAAATATTTTCTTGGTATACAAGTTAAGCAAAGTCCAGGAAGAATCTTTCTATCTCAAGAAAAATATATTGAAGATCTGCTCAAAAAATTCAATATGAGTCAATGCAAGCCCTTCTCCACTCCTATGGCATTGAATGAAAAATTTCAAGTTAACGATGACGGTGAGAAAGTTGACTCAACTAGTTATAGAAAGTTGATCGGTTCCTTAATCTATCTCAACACAAGACTGGATATCACACATTCAGTAAGCTTGCTTTCAAGATTTTTGAATGAGCCAAGTCAAATTCATTTTGTAGCCGCAAAAAGAATCCTTAGATATCTTAAAGGCACAAAAACTCAAGGCATTAAATTCAAAAAGGAAAGTGAATGTAAGTTGGTAGGTTATACAGATAGGGATTGGGCAGACTCGATTGATGATCGAAAAAGTACCTCCGGTTATATCTTTTGTCTTGGATCAAATGTAATATCATGGAGCTCAAGAAATAAGAAATTTGTGGCATTATCATCAACCGAAGCAGAGTATATAACATGTACTGATGCATCTTGTGAAGCTGTTTGGCTTCAAAGAATTTTAAAGGACATGAAGTTTGAGCAATGTGAGCCGATAATTATTCATTGTGACAATATGTCAGCTATTGCAATGACAAAGAATCCTGTTTTTCATGCTCGGTCCAAACATATTGAACTACGACATCATTTTATTCGAGATTTGGTTACTCAAGAAGTAATTTCCATGAGGTTTATCAAGACAGAGGATCAACCAGCAGATATCATGACCAAAGCCGTCATGATTGAGAAGTTCGACAAATTCAAGAAGAAACTCAAGATTACTAATTACGAGGGGGTGTTAAAAATAATAAATAATTAATAATCTTGGAAAACATTTAATGTGATGGTGAAACTCAAGAGTTGAAGATGAAGCGTGAAGGAAGATGAAGCTCAAGAGATGCATTATTTAGTGTCATTAATTGAAACTCGATCTTAGGAGAAGTGTGCTTCACCTATCTTAATGATCTAAGGTTAAGTGCACTTACCATGTCTGTCTGTACGCTCTAAGTGAAGTGCGCTCTTAGGTGAAGCACACTTCACTTGTATTAACGATTAAGGTGTAGCACACTCTAAGGTGAAACATGTTTCCCCTATCTATCTTAATGCTCTAAAGTGAATCGCTACTTTATAAAATTATTATATTTCTATATTGTTATTTAAAATTTTTAATTAGAGTAACTATATTTTTTATGTAAAATGTTATGTTATTAATATATACAAGAAATTTTAATGTAAATCATTTGACATTTCCATTTAAAATGATTCACAACTTCATCTAAAACGTTTCACACCTTCATGTAATACATTAATTTAAAGTTAATTTATCACCTCTTCTAGCCTAGTGACAAAAAGAGGTGGATATCCTAGCCTCCTTGAGAGGTCCTGGGTTCGAGTCCGTCAAGTGACAAATTATGCGCTTGATTAAATGATTAAGTGTGTTTGCGGGCTATGTGCTTAATTCTCATATGGCCACATTTTTTTAATTTGAAGTTAGTTTTTGTAAAATAAAATCGTTAGTTTAAATTAGTATTAAAAAATTGATTTATAAACTAATTTTTGACTTAGTCTTTTACTAAAAAAACAGATTTTTAAATAAAAATGATATAAGGTGAAGCATGCTTCAACTATATGTCTTAACGATCTAAGGTATAGATAGCGCTCTAAGGTGAAACACGTTTCAACTTAATGTCTTAACCATATTAGGTAAAGTACACTCTTAGGTGAATCATGCTTCACCTATTTGTATGTACTCTTTAAGTGATGCACGCTTGCATGCGAAGTGTACTTCACTTATCTAGTGTTTGTCTATACTATCTAAAGTGAATCGATGCTTTACTTAATTAGTATATTATGTATTTGTTATTTTAAAATTATTAATTATAGTAACTGTATATTTTTTTATACAAAATGTTATGTAATTAATATGTACATCAAATTTTCAGGTTAATCGCTTGACAGAGAAATGTAAAATGATTCACACTTTCATGTGAAACGATTCACACCTTCATTTAAAGCGTTTCACATATTCATGTAAAACTTTAGCTTAAAGTTATTTTTAAGTTAGATTTTATAAAATAAAATTGTTGGTCTAAATTAGTTATAACACCTTTATTTGTATAATACATTTTGAGAAGTGAGTAATATTAAATGACTTTTGTAATATCACATCTGTATAATACGTTTTGTGAAGTGACTATTATATAAAATAATTTTTCATGTATAATATATTTGAGAAGTTATATAATATATTTTGAGAAGTGTTACATTTTCAAAATTTATTTGCTACTCGTCTGCATCTTATTTTCAACTCGTTAATGTCCTAGTCAATGATAGACACAAAGTAATTTATTCTGAGCGCCTTCAATATTTTCTTGGCATTTGTAAGTATGATGCCAGAGTTCCATTTCTTGTTTTTTTCTATATATGTCTCTATATGTCATATGCACAGTACACTCCATAATCATTAATGTTTTTGTTATCTTTCCATAACATTATCATGGCCTTTATTTTAATTTTTGAGACCCTATCAATAGCCGATGAGTATATGTGCGTCAAGAATGTGAGATAATGGTCATTTTGTTTACAATGATAAAAAATAAATGATGTCAAGTACAATGTTCTATATCCTAATGATACTAGAGAATATTAGAGTATTACTATTTTTATTACCAATATATATTTTTCCGCAAATGGTATTCCGCATGTTCTGTTGTCAATTATTTGTATTACCTCTTCGATCGTGTTGTAGATACTACGTAGTAATGATTTATAAAATATACAGGTAAAAAAATCAGTAGAAAACGAAAACACCTTCATGTCAATCACTTTACATATAATAGTGAAGAGAGATTTACATGCATTTGTGAATCGTTTTACAGGAATGTGTGAAACAATTTACATGGCCATGTAAAATGATATACATGATTATTTGCCACACAATACTCAATTTAATGAGAAATTTACTTATCAGGTCAGTAGTGTCCATGTTCCATTTGGAAAGTTCAAAATGCTTAATTTTTCTTTAATGAGCGTTGAGTCGAATTCACCCGAAGCGTCGATTTATGTCTATATGTTTATAGCATAAAGTGTATTATATACTAATACATAATGTATAAACAATATAGTGTTTATAGAAATTTCAAAAGACAAAGTGGTGAAGTATATCTTATAATTTTAGGCTTTTGTCTACAATTCATGGTCAACTAATGTGCCCAAACATCAATGATACCACTTTCTAGAAATTTATCGTTCTCTAGGCTGAGTAAGTCCTCACGCGTCTAGTTCGTGAATGTAGTCTCAAATAACTTTTCCTTGCAAAACATAATAAAATATTGGTAGAATTTTCATTTTTTTTATAAAGAAGTGTTAACATAAAATATTACCTTGGCTTTTTTCATTCTAGAAAGATCAACTCCGAAATAAGCTTATGACTCGAAGTCAATCCATCTATTTCCTTTAAAAATTTGAAGACGAAGGGGGATCTCAATTCCATAGGCAATTTTATCACCCTCATTTGGGACTGTGAGGGTGGAGGAGCCAATGATTCGGAGGGTGGTGGAACTTCCACTAGTACAATTGAGAGGCATTGTGTGAATGTTCCTTCATTCATTTTAGTGTGTATGTATTAATGAAGAGGACTGTTGATGTCGTCAGAGTCTTTAAACACTCGTTTTAATCTATTTAGGAAGGCACTTCTAATTAATGTATTATATTTTATGACCAGGTAAGAGGGAGAATACCGAATTAAAAATATGAAGTGCATTGATGTTGAGACCTTGGGATATGTCTTGTAGCTTTTGTACACCTTCTACCAATAATTGTGCAACCTCTGAAATTATATCTACTATATCCTCAATCTTACATATCTTAGTCTTTGGGATCACAAGTAATTTTTGTAATATTTAGGAATAAAACCTAAATTGTCCTTCCACCTACTTGTTTATCCATAAAAGCATGGGATTCCTTTGGAGGAATTCCCACGTCAGATGTCATCTCAATTTGTAATCTTGCAAATACATAAATATTGATATGATATTTTAAATGTGAGATTTGTTTGGACTTGTAAAAGGATGACTATGCTCAATGAGAAAATCCATTACTTTAAATACTCTATATCTTCCATCTTTATCTTCATTTTATCCTCGCAACTAAACCTTCATTCAAGACAACTACATTTGACATAATCATATCTTTTCTCTTTTCTCTTTTCTCTTTGACCATGTGTTGTGTAGTACAACAAAAAACCATATCTTGTATTGAACATGATTTATTATTATATTTTGTACTATGCCTTATACCAAATTCAATTATTTATTTTTTGATTAAAGAAGAATTAACATGATACCCTGCTTAAACACAAAGCGCTTCAAGATGAAATCAATTATTTCAGAAACATCCTTTTCTTTCTCAAATTTCTTACCGATATGTGGTATAAATGTTGGAATTTTAAACTAATTCATAAATTCCATTAATGAATGGAAATGAGAATTTGGGTAAATAAAATCAAATGAAATTCAAACGAAATTCACATAAAATTCAAACATGAATTAAAGTGAAATTTGATCCAAATAATTAAATTATTTTGTTAATGATGTAATTAACATTTAATGGCTTGAAAAACAATTATCTAATTAAATATGTTTAATTTTGTTAATTGTCATTGTAACCTTCATGATATTATTGCTATCAATTTATTAGCAAGAAAATCATGTAACGTGTATTTTCTATCGAAGAGAAAATACAAAGGGCAATAAAGAGGCAATCAAGGTCAGTCGTTGGATCAAAGATTAATGGTTGATTTTATTTTTATGAAAGTTTAATTTTTCAACAATATAAAACCCCTCATCTCTAATCTCAAATTTTTACATTATCTTATATTTTTTCTCACACTAGAATTCCAAAAGTCTTCTTCATGTTTTGTGAGTGTTTTTCGAGTTCTGTGTTCGATTTTTCCGTTGAAACCCGGTGATAGTTCAGGTACTTTATCAAGTTCGTTGTGTAGTGATTTCGGTGCTGAATCACTACTAGATTCGTTGTACCTTGGGAGACAACCATCTGTGATAAGCTCTAGCACATGGGGAGACGGTGGAACTGTTTTAAGGGAAATGTGTCTAACACATGCCTCGAATCAACCATCAAATACGGTGATATTGTTCTTCGTATATCTTATTTTATTTCATTTATTTGTAACATCATTTTATGTATATTTCTATAATTTATTTCAAGACAAGATATCTAACAATCTTAAAACAGGTTCTTTGTGCTAAGCTATTTAAGAGCTTGCACCATCAAATATATTTTTTGTCTTTGATGTTTCAGAAATACGAGTCGCGGTGTTGCGGAAGAGATGATGTTCATTTCGAAAAAATGGAAAAGATTCATCTTAAGGAATCAACAAATAAAGATAAGTCTTTATTGCATATAAATATTTTTGATTATTAACACATATGTTCTTATGCTGTTAAAGCTTAGTTTTATAAGCTAATATATTTTGATATGAAAATTTTCTCAAGAAACATTAATTTGTATATTCATTATACAAATGTTATATAGAAAATAAATTAGAACACAATAATTTAATTTGTTCTAGTCTTATTTAAAGATTTGTTTGGTTATTAAAATTATTAATAATAATGAATGAAAATAAGAAAGTAACTAATATGTTAGCTTTCAATTTTTATAAAATTTATGGTGTTAAAATTAATTATAATTGAAACATATGGTTTCAGTTTTAAAATAATTAATTATAATATATACCTTCTTTTTAATTAAACAATATAATTAATAAGAATATGGTAGGATGATTTAATAAATAAAGAGAGATGATATCTTTATTTATACATTGTTTTATATATTACATTTTATTATGGTAATAAGTTATGGTTTTAAATGTGTATATATTCATTGTTTGACAGAGTTTAAGTAAAAAAGCAGAGAAAGTTAAGTTTCTCTAAAAAGAAGACAAAAGGTCGTAAACAGTAATATAACATTGAAAGGGTGCATTGGCGCAGTGGTTCAAAGTTTAGACGTAATGATGTGTGGAGGAAAAGAGGTCATGTGTTCGAATCCAGCTGAAGAGATGATTTCTTTTGTAGAAATCAGATTTGTTAAAATGACAGTGGTCATTGATGTTAAAAACCATTCCAATTTCTTGTGTAGAAATTATGAGTTGAATGGGGGTAGTCAATGATTTCTTTATAGAAATCGGACTAGCTAAAATTAGCTAAAATGACTTTAGTCGTCATTGATATTGAAACCATTCAAATTTCTTGTGTAGAAATTATGAGATGAATGGGATAGTCAATGATTTCTTTTGTAGAAATCAGACTTGTTAAAGGTATTGATGTTGAAACCATTCCAATTTCTTGTAGAAATTATGAGATGAATGGATAGTCAATGATTTCTTGGTAGAAATTTGACTCCTTAAAATGACTCTATCCATTAATGTTGGAGATGAATGAGGTAGTTAATGATTTCTTTATAGAAATCAGACTTGAGTCATTGATGTGAAAATCATTATAATTTCTTGTGTAAAAATTATTAAATGAAATGAAATGGGGCACTATAGAAATTATGTGATTCATAATGACAGAAAATGAAGGTCATATGTATAATGAGATTAAATAAGTTATTTGTTTTAGAACTTATTCTAATCATGCATTTAAAGAGACATGACTATGTTAGTCGAAATTGTCTTCGCAAAAATTGTCTCGGTGAGAACAATCTACTAAGATTTATTTTGAGCATGCATAGTCGCTTCACGCCGATTATTGTTCAAAACATGGCAATGTAAGTGCTTCGATTAATATATGTAATATATTTGATTATGTGCTAATTGATTATTAATATAAATCATGCATATTAGCTAATAATACGATGATTCATGTTATTCATAATAAGTATGATTATCTAGAAATTTATATATATATATAAATTAAGATTTATTTTCTTATCTATTTTTATTTTAATAGATAATTTTGAAATTTGTCACAAATCATGTGTTCTTTAATTGGCAAAGAGTTGTTATAGAATGTTAAAGGTCATCTAATTAATTAAGAAACGAATAATTGATGACATGAATATTTATTTTTATAATTAGTTAGTTTTATATTCGATTAAAGATAAATGATCAACATTCTAATTAAGTGTAATAATTAATATTCTAATTAATTATTATGTATTTTTTAAACGGTATTTTTAATGATAAATGAAGTTGTATATATATTTGTTTAAGAATATATATGACATATTATTTATCTGATTACGTTTCTATGTTATTGACTATATATATATATATATATATTATAGTTGTTTTGTCATCGTTGTGACTAAAATGAAAGAAGAATAATATATAATATCATATATATGGATATATTAATTTTGGTTTAAATATATTTGATAATTTTGAAATCAAATAATTACAAGCAAAGTATTGTTTGATTTGAGAATAATGTGGCAAACGTGCCGATATTATGGGATGCAAACGTGCAACCGAAAATAAATATTTGAGCGACTTCGGTCAAAGATGCTTGAAATATTCTGATTTCTTTTGTAGAAATTATGTGATATGGTGAATATTTATTTGATTAAATATTCTAATTTCTTTTATAGAAATTAAGTGTTGAAATAAATATTTTAATTGATTAAATATTTTAATTTCTTATGGAGAGATTATGTGAAGAATGATTTATATATGAATAAACATTCTTATCTCTTGTATAGAAATTATATTTTATTCAATTAAATATTTATGATATAGTTATCTTATTCATTGTATGATAAGTATAACAAAAGAAATTTGTAAAAGAATTGTGTGACAATTTCTTGATTAGAAAATCATTGATTTAAATCATATAAGTGTGTGATTTAAACAAGGGTACCAACACGAATGTGGGGGCAAATATTTTTATTGATTATAACACAAAAATAATTGTGTATATTATGATAAATAAAAAGATAATTTATTGTTAGAGAAATATGTTCTCTATAAAAGATAAAGTTGCGAAACTTTACAAAAAAGAAAGAAAATAACAAGAAAATGTCTTGTTTATAGTTGCTGAGTTGGTGTTCAAATCGATATTTTAGATTTGAGGATTTTGAAATCAAGAAACGTGTCATATTTTGACATTATTTTCATAAAATTTTGAAGAACCAATGTCTTCAAAAGAATTTTATGAAATAAATGAAAAAGAAAGTTTATAAAGTCTTGATATGACTTATAACAAATTTTATAATAATGATATGAAAATTTGATCATACTTTTATTAAAAAGTGAATGTGACAATTATATATATCATGAAGACAATGAAAATTATTTCATTACGTGTCTTTTGTACGATATTTTTATCGTTGAAAATTACGATAAAAATGGTTAAATCCATAAAGGATATGAATTGCACTAAACGAAATATCATCTTGATATGACTTATAACAAATTTTATAATAATGATATGAAAATTTGATCATACTTTTATTAAAAAGTGAATGTGACAATTATATATATCATGAAGACAATGAAAATTATTTCATTACGTGTCTTTTGTACGATATTTTTATCGTTGAAAATTACGATAAAAATGGTTAAATCCATAAAGGATATGAATTGCACTAAACGAAATATCATGTTGTTATCAAATGATATATTGATATTATTAAATGAAAGACTTTACGTCTTAAAGTGAATATGTTTACACTTAGAAGTGCAATCTACGTATGGAAATCTTCTAATAAACTTATGATGTATAGATTAAACGTTATAATCTATATTTTTGACTTATGTCGAAAAATAAAATATTTTTATGTAAAATATATAATCGTTTACACGAAGGCAGAATAGTTCAAAGACATTTTGTCTACTAGTTAGCCAAGTAAACAATATTTTCATAAAAAAAAAATGTTTAAATGGTAAGCATGTACGAATGACTATGCTTCTTATTAGAAGACATTCCAAGATTATCAGAAATTTCTAATTATTGTAATAATAATTTGAAATTAGATAAACTTAGAGTCAATGACAAGTCTAGACATACATGTCTTAGACATAATGTCATTAGACTATACTCTCTAATGGAGTTATCAAATTTGACTATGTAAGTCAAAGATAACATTGTGGATCCACTAATCAAATTATAGAATAGAGAGATAGTTTGAATTCTTATGAGACATCAGCCTACTATAAGTTGGTATGAAGGAAAACCCAACCTATGCAGACTGGAGATCCCAAGAACTAGGTTCAATGGGACAACCTAATTGTACTAACTTGGAAAGTTATTGTTGAGGATTAATCCTATAACGAAACAATATATATTTTGACGAGGATAAGCATATCGCTTTAATGATTCTTTGTGAGAAAAGAGATCACCTATGTGAGGGAGAAGTGGGGCCGCTTCGAAAGAATTGCACGGCTCAATTCTAGACCCTCTCACAGAACCAGGCACGTGTTCTATGGCCAAAATGGACACAACCATGAGAGCTTGACATGTATCAGGGAGAATTTTATGTGAAAGTGTGTAATCGTTTACACAAATGGCAGAATAGTTCAAGGACATCGAGTCTACTAATCGGCTAGTAAAGTTATATACTTTCATAAGGGAAGGTTCAAAGGGTTACACCTACCTATCCTATGTAGAATTCAACTGTTGAACCTTTCACCGGGTTAATCTTTCAATTTCCATTAATGTGGGGGATTGTTGGAATTTTAAACTAATTCATAAATTCCATTAATGAATGGAAATGAGAATTTGGGTAAATAAAATCAAATGAAATTCAAACGAAATTCACATAAAATTTAAACGTGAATTAAAGTGAAATTTGATCCAAATA
The DNA here is from genome assembly GCF_907164915.1 of Impatiens glandulifera. NCBI lineage: Eukaryota > Viridiplantae > Streptophyta > Magnoliopsida > Ericales > Balsaminaceae > Impatiens > Impatiens glandulifera. The sequence goes on along the minus strand of NC_061864.1, from coordinate 34,120,382 downwards.
ATTAAATTATTTTGTTAATGATGTAATTAACATTTAATGGCTTGAAAAACAATTATCTAATTAAATATGTTTAATTTTGTTAATTGTCATTGTAACCTTCATGATATTATTGCTATCAATTTATTAGCAAGAAAATCATGTAACGTGTATTTTCTATCGAAGAGAAAATACAAAGGGCAATAAAGAGGCAATCAAGGTCAGCTGTTGGATCAAAGATTAATGGTTGATTTTATTTTTATGAAAGTTTAATTTTTCAACAATATAAAACCCCTCATCTCTAATCTCAAATTTTTACATTATCTTATATTTTTTCTCACACTAGAATTCCAAAAGTCTTCTTCATGTTTTGTGAGTGTTCTTCGAGTTCTGTGTTCGATTTTTCCGTTGAAACCCGGTGATAGTTCAGGTACTTTATCAAGTTCGTTGTGTAGTGATTTCGGTGCTGAATCACTACTAGATTCGTTGTACCCTGGGAGACAGCCATCTGTGATAAGCTCTAGCACATGGGGAGACGGTGGAACTGTTTTAAGGGAAATGTGTCTAACACATGCCTCGAATCAACCATCAAATACGGTGATATTGTTCTTCGTATATCTTATTTTATTTCATTTATTTGTAACATCATTTTATATATATTTCTATAATTTATTTCAAGACAAGATATCTAACAATAAATTCTACTGATATACTAACCAAATTTTGACCGTTTAGATTAAAATTTAATTGACGACGACAATTTGTAGATTCACTGTCAATTCTAGATCATGAAAAAAAACAAAATGTTAGTGAACATGAAAAAAATATTGTTTAATAAAAAAAATAATGTACAACAACTCTTAGGTGAAGTATGCATCACATATCTTAATGTTTTAAGCTTCACTTGAAACCGTGCTTCCACCTGATACTGCGCTTCACCTGAGAGCGCGCTTCCACTAACGCTTTACATGAAGGTGTGAATCATTTTACATGAATGCGTGAATCATTTTACATGGCTTTATCAAGCGATTTACTTGAAAATTTGTTGTGTATTTATTTATTTTTATTTTTTCAAATTCATCCATGTTTAAAAACCTATAAAACATGAAAATATATTAATTATATTTTAGATCGTTATGGATAGGTGAAACGCGCTTCACCTAAGAGCGTGCTTCACCTGAAAGAAAGCAATTACAGGTGAAACACACTTTATCTGTCTTAACACACTAAGTTCAAGCGTTAAGACAGATGAAGCGCGCTTCACTTGAAAGAGATAATCAACGACAAGTCACGCTCTAAGGTGAAATGTTAAGACAGGTGAAACGCGCTTCACTTGAGAGTGGCTTCACCTATTCACTATAAACATAACTAATTTACGGTATTAAAGAAATACTATACCTCCAATCATCATTATTGTTGTTTGTTTCTTGAATATTAACAAAACAGACCTTTATTAATTTTTTTTATTCATACCGATAATGATTAAAGCATACTATTTTGCGAACAAAGAATTGTAAGTTTTGGTAAAGAATAGTGAACTTTCACGATCTACGGAGCTTGTTTCTGTCAAATCGTGAATCGTATAAAGAGAAAAGTTATAATAAAATAGTGAAATTAGAAGAGATGGAGACTAATGTGAAATTATTATGGTAAATGAAATTATTATGGTAAATGAAATTACGTAGTGAGAAATACAAACAAAACGTATCAATCATGTTTTTAGATTTTGATTTTTTGTAACCAAATATAATTTTAATAATAAAAAGTTAGAGCTTCGTTTTGATTGTCCGAAACAAAGACAAAAGTTGATCCACCACATTGACATCCTCTCCACTTAGAGCTTTAATTATTTTAATATATATTGAATATTTTTATGTGGCAAACATAACCCATAGTTATAATTTTAAAAAACAATCATAGCATCTTTATTAAAGATCAATTTTTAGATTTGATTTGGGTTAAATTTATTTTTAGATAAAATATTTGATAGCAAAAACAAAGTATTTGTAAGAAAAACTGTATAAAAGAAATAATTTAAATATATATATATATATATATATATATATATATATATATATATATAAAGTTAGCATTACACTCACTTCAACTTAAAACTTTATAAAATAAAAATTGAATTTGTAACATTTAATTTCATTAGTAATTATTCTTTGTCAATTGAACGACATTTGTGGGATAGTTATTTAATTTTTTTTGTAAATATAAAAAGTTATTCAAATTAAATTAACAACTATATGAAATACAAATTTTAATAATGGATCACAATCCAATTTTAAGAGCCTTCTCTTGCATGTCCCTTGAACGAATTTGTTAAGCTAGTTGTTTAGTTTTGTTATGCAAACATAAAAAGTAATCCAAATGAAATTGTTATTATATGAAATATAAATTTTCAATAATATGATCATTGGTCCATATAAGGAGCCTTTAATTGAATCCAAATAAATATTAAATCTTCATGAGATCATATTTTAACATTTGATTTCTTAAAAATTCTACATAAAATTAATTAATCAAGTTATGATAAAATTTTAGAATTTAAAAATTTTAAGAGGTTTATAAATAGTTCAAATTGGTAAAAATTTAGGGGAACAATTAGATGACTTATGAAAGGATGTAGTCATTTTTGTGTTTACAAAAATGCCAACCAATTTTGAAATGGTCCAAGAAATTGACATAAATAGTTATCTAATTTTTCCCGTACATGTACATGATGGGCGGAGAAGAAGAGTCCACGCTTTTGAAAAGTTGTTAGAGGTAACAGCCAAACCACTAGTCAACTTCTACTATAAACTTATTTTCTATTATTATCAGTAAAATCCATAAAATAAACTTATTTATAATTATATATATATATACTAAAATTTAAAGTTCACTTCAATTCTAAAAAAAAAATTAAATATTATAATTATTTATACATAATTAAATATAAAATTAATTTAAAGAATGACTAATATAAAAAAAAAATTACAAAATATAAATAATATGTAAAAGTAGTGATTAAGAAAATAATTAAAAGGTCCTACCGGGAGTCGAACCCAGGTCGTTGGATTCAAAGTCCAAAGTGCTAACCACTACACCATAGAACCTGTGTACTCTCATTAATTTCCTTCAACAAAATGTGGTGTTGTGAAGAAGATCGATTGGGGTATTCGAAGTTAGATCTTTAACTTCAAATACTATAGTGTTAATCACTACATTATACGACCTTTGAAAAGTTTCCTTTATTTCCTTCAACAATACAAAAATTGCTACCAATGCCAAAAGACAATATGAACAAAAGAAAAATAGGGAATATGGATCAATGAGGATGTCCCGTTTAATGACTATTGAATAAGTAGAAATCTCTCCCAATGAATGGGAAATTGATTTGGCCCGTAATGTATCTCTTCATTTGCTTTACATCTTCTTACTTATAATGTCTAATGCCTATTATCTAGTATTATAAGCGCCTATAACTCACTCTTTGAGCTTCACTTTTAGGAGAATTCTATTAAATATCTCTACTTGCGTCTTCCCAAATTTTGAACTATGTGCAAACCTTAAGTCTCTTTTGAAATTGATGATGCAACAAAGGAACCACCAAAATCACATCCCTTGCTCCCACCTTAGTGTAATTCTATCATAAATGAAATGGTCCAAGCATTATACTAAGTTGCTTGAGAAATGTGTCGCGGACATACTTATGATAGACCACTGAATGATGTAGTTTTCCCCCACAGTTTTAAAGGATTAAGTATCGTATCTATATAACATTCATTGTTGTATTGTTTGTCTTGTATTCAAAGGGAAAGTTTATTTTGATGCATCTTCCTCTAAAACGTGTGGAGGTGACAAAAAGACCAATGACATGATACCAAGTAAAATACAAATATTTGAATTTAATGTCTTGAGCGCTAACCACTACGCCATATAAACATTCAAAACTTTTCTTAATATTATCCTTCATAATATAAGAATTTCTTATAAAACACATATTGAACAAAATAAAATTAGTAATGGGAATATGGTGGTGAGAAAAATGTTGAGAAAAGATCTAATATAAACACATGATAAAATAAGATATAAAGATAAATGGGTAAAGAATAATAAAGAACGTAAAATATAATGAGGTTCGGCCAACAATGCCCACATCCTTGGGGAGTCGTCCATTTTATTGATTTTACTTGGAATAATGGTCCAACTAATCCTAGGTTACAATTTCTCTATTTATAGGAGTACATCAAAAGACAAAATGACTAAACTACTACTCATAAGCTCAATAAAGGCTTAAAGCTCATTACAATATATAAACTCTAATAAAATATGAGCCCTAAACCCAATAATCTCCACATTGGGCAAATACCGCACTTATTGAGATGTGATGAATAAATTACAAATTTAACAATCTCCACCTTGATAAATTTCACGTCCCTTAGGAAATACACGAGTGGTACCCATCAATCTCCACATTTACAAAAGTCAAGACATCAAGAAATAAGTGGGTTTAACAATTTTATCTTCACATTTGCTCAAGCCATTCACGAGATAACTTATTGTACCTCCACTTTCACTCAAGATCCCTTATAAGAATAACAATCTCCACCATCACGTATATCGTGCCATCAATAGGTTATGAGCCACACATCAATCTTCACTACTCGAGACATTCACAAGATACACTAGTAAAAAATTAATTATTATGGAGGGAAGAATCTCTCGGAGAAAAGGTCCATACCTTCGGTGAAAGAACTCACCGAGGGCAATTAACGCTCTCGGCATGTCTCGGTGAAACAGCTGTCGGAGAAAATAAAAGTGCGTTTGCGAGTGCAGTGAAAGTCCTCGGAAATAATAAAAGAGTATTTGTGAGGGCAGTTCTAATGCCCTCGGAAATAATAAAAGAGTATTTGTAAGGGTAGTTCTAACTCCCTTAGAAAAATAAAAGAGCATTTGTGAGGGCAGTTCTAATGCTCTTGGAAATTTCTTTAATTTATTAACAAAAACATTTAAAATGCTCTCGGCTATACTTTTTTTAAATAAAACGTTTTAAAATCGAATTTTACCTATTTTATACCAAACAATTTCAGACCCGCTACATACACAAATTAGAAATACTGAATTTGATATACCAAAATCCCAATAATCCAAAAATACAATTATCCAATAAACTTCAATCTTCAATTCATTCGACATTATAATATTTAATAAACCAAAATACCAATTAATCCAAAAAAATATCATATACCCGATTGATCCGGTGGTAGAAGTGGAGGTTATCTCGCCATAAACGCCGCCATCTGGTTCTGAAATTCTTCCCTTTGTCTTTGTGACTCAAGAATTTGTCTTTCAATTTCAAGTTGCATTTCCTCCCTTTGTCTTTGTGACTCAAGAGCTTGTCTTTAAATTTCAATTTGCATTTGTCTTTGCGCCTCTTGAGCTTCTTTTTGTGCCTCTTGTGCTTCTCTTTTAGCCTCATGTGATTCTCTTTGTGAATCAAGAATTAAAGCCTGCAGTTGTTCTCTTTTCAAAGCCTCCTCTTGTAATTCAGTACGCAACTTCTCAACCTCTTGCTCACCCCGCTGAGATTTGCTTCCACCACGCAAATCTCCTCTAAACTAGGTGGTCATCACACTAGTACTCATTCCAATGACTCTTCTGGCCCTTGTCCTCCTAAAACATTCTCGGCCAGCTCATAATCGTACATTTCGGGATTTCTTTCGAGCGTCTGACGCATCGCATCCTACAAAAAGAAAAAATAGTTGATTAATTATAAATCAATAAATAAGTGAAAATATGAAGTATACACTTACAATTTTCTCTTGTATATGGGGATCCACCACACGAGTAGGGTCATCACTTGTTCCTTTTTTACTGTGTGTCTCGCAAAAAAGTTCAATGTGTGATGGCGCAATACCCGTACTCCTCTCCTATTAAGATTAAATGTTAGTATTGTTAATTATCAAAATAATATAACATATTATAATGACTATTGAATAAATATATTTACCATTTTTGCTGCCACCTGAGAGAATGACACACTCCCTACATGTGTGTCATTCGAAGATTCTTTCGATTTTGGAAATTCCGCTCACTTCTTACCTACTTTTGAAAACATCAATTAATACTTAATTAACTGAGTTATAAACAATGATGTATAAAGTTTAGAATTTAAAGATTCACCTAGAAATCGTCTCGGAGAAAGTGTCGATCCAAAATATAATTCCAATTATCTTCTGTATATTCATTTGGTTTGTGTGCTTTGATAGCTGCTACATCCCCATTATGAGCTTTAACGTGATTCCGGTTGATATCACATCGATACCTATCCCAAACCATATTAACATGTTCCATTATATGTTTTCGATAATACTCAATATGTTCCGGCACTGCCTCAAAACGATTCTGCTAAGACACGAGATAAATTAAGATTATGTATTAGAGAACAAAAGTTAATACAAGATATTAACACTTACCATTACCGACTTCCAAAGATGCTTTATGTCGACGGAGCTCAGACCAATGTAGGAGACGATGTGATATCACAGTCGGATCCCGAACCACGATCCCAATATGTCTAGACCATGTAGTGTTGTTGTCGCAACACACTATCCCATTATGTGAGAATTCTATTGTTATTTTCTCACCCGCGCTCAACTTCAAGAGGGTCGTGTTCCTATTTTTGCCCCGTCCCTTTCTCTTTGATGTAGAACCTAAAAAAAATTATATAACATTAGTAAATGAATTTTTATGTATTCAAATATTATAACTTATACCTTCAGGCTGGGAGAATGATGTCGTCATCATCTCAACCTCCGGTAACATCGGATCTATATGGTTGGGTGTGTCATCTGGCTCATTAGAACCACCCGCCTTGAGGAGATCGGTGCTCCTCTGAAGATCGGATCTCCTCTGGAGATCGTCGAGATGCCCAGACATGCCCCCTTTATGTTTCTACTTTGGTGTCATCTTTGTTAAAAAAAAGATGTTACATAATTTTAATTAATTAAATTCAAATAAAATACAATGAAACCTTAATTAGATGTTCGAATAACGTGGGTTTATTATTGTCACAATTTTCCAACTAGGCCTTGATGCCATATCTGGAATGTAGAACACTTGTTTCGCTTGACTTGCTAAGATAAACAGTTCACGATTCTGATTTTTCAAAATGCAATTCACATTAACACTTATAAAACCATATTTGTCTATTTTTATTCCTCGATCTCCCGAATGGACATCAAACCATTTGCATTTAAAAAGAATCACTCGTATTCCACTAAAGTATTCGACTTCTATAATGTCTGTCAACACTCCGTAGTAGGACAATTTTTCGGTATCATTGTTACCCAATACAACAACACTACTGTTTTGAGTTGTTAAACATTCATCGTGTCTCTCAATGTTGAATTTGTATCCATTAATTCGACACGACACGAATCTCTTCGCATAACAAGTAGGACCACTTCCTAATATTCCTAGATCCTCAGAAATATTTTCTCCAAGTTGATAAACCTAGTTAGAGATAATTAGATTAGTCTAAGTATAATGTAACACAATAAAATTATATATATAAGATTATTGTAACTCACTCTTGTCTTGAAATAGGCTACATAACGTCTATCACGTTCATCAATTGGTATGAAATGATTATCATATTCTCGGTTGAACTCACTGCATATCAATTTGAATGATAATCGGTCAATTCACGCATGTAAATGGAAAGATAAATATACAAGTAATATTTTGAGAATTTACTTGTAAATAGGTTCTGCCTCCGGACAGTTCTTTAATATGTATGAATGAGCTCTCTCTCGATCACCCGGTTCGTACGTGTAACTAATTCCCTTTGATAACTCTTCCAAACATATATATACAGATAAAGTTGAATCTCACACTGAAGTACACGGAGGATCTTGATCTTCCAATTATCTCGCACATAAGCTAATACTTTTATTCACTAGATAACTCTCACTGATTGAACATTTGGGAAATTTTTTATTTCTAAGATAATTCTTCAATGTACCCATATACTGCTCAATAGGATACATCCATCGATAGTGTACGGGTCCTCCAAGAAAAGCCTCGAACGCTAGATGTACGGGAAAATGAACCATTATGTCGAAAAAAGATGGCGGAAATATTTTTTCAAGCTTGCTTAGCGTTATAACAATATCAAGTTGAAGTCGGTCCAAGTCATGTGTATTCAACGACTTACAACATAATAACCGGAAAAACTTCGATAGATTCACAACTGCATCGTAGACATCTTCTGGAAGTAAGCCACGTGTTGCTAGAGGAAGAAGATATTCTGATATGATATGACAATCGTGACTCTTTAAACCCCGAATCTTCTTTTCATCCAAGTCAACACATCCCCCAATGTTAGAACAGAATCCTTCTAGCATCTTTATTTTTTTCAAAAATTCACAGAATTTTTTCTTTTGACTAAGAGAAAATGTGTATGGGGCAGCGGAACATTAGAGAACTCCATCGACCTCAACAGGATGTAATGAGTGTTTTATGCCCATCAATTGTAAATCTTTCCGAGCTTTCAGTCCATCTTTCGTCTTCTCTTTCACATCCATCATTGTTCCGACAATGCTATCGCAAATATTTTTCTCAATATGCATGACATCTAGATTATGTCTCAACAATTGACTTTTCTAGTATGGTAGAGTAAAGAATATAGATAATTTGTTCCAATTATCTCCTCGCACATAATGACGGATTTTCGATTTTTTTGAACTTAAAACAACGTCTTTTAAACTCTGAGTTTGCATGTAGGCTTTCGTACCTGATAATAGTGAAGGGGCCGTTCGATATTCTGTATTACCGTCAAAGGATTCACGTTCTTTCCAGAATCTGTGGTTAAGGGGGGAGGAAACTCCTATGACACATATAACACTCTTTCTGATAATTGGTCAATCTCATTGAAACGGTACCAATATTACAACACGGACACGCAAATTTTCCCTTAGTACTCCAACCGGATAGATTTGCATATGCAAGGAAGTCGTTAATAGCCCATAACAATGCAACATGCATGTTAAAATACTCTGAAGTTGATGCATCAAAAGTTCGAACACCTGTATGCCATAAGGCCTGCAATTCCTCGATTAACGGTTGTAGAAAAATATCAATCGCATCACCAGGACTCTTAGGACCGGGAATCAACATGGATAACATGAAATTACTTGAGTCCACGCATATCGTTGGTGGTACATTATAAGGTATTAAAACAACCGGTCAAACGTTGTATGATTATTTTCCGTTAATAAATGGCTAAAACCCATCACTGGCCAAACAAAGTCTTACGTTTCGGGGCTCTGAAGAGAAATTGGTGTAGTGTTCATCAAACAACTTCCAGGTCACAGAATCTGTGGGATGCCTCAAGAATTCGTCGTCTACTCGACTATCTTTGTGCCATCTCATTAGTGGAGCCATTTTTGAAGACATGTATAACCTTTGCAGCCTTGGTGTCAATGGAAAATAACGTAGCACCTTAGCTGGAATGTGTTTTTCATTCTGTTTTTTCCGAACTGTACCACTTGACTTATCAATCTTCCATCTCGAGGTGCCACACACCTTACAACGTTGCAGATCATTATCCTTCTTACGGTAAAGCATACAACAATTATTACAGACGTCGATCTTTTCATTTGTAAGACCGATATCTATAATAAAAATTTTACACTCATAATAAGATTTAGGTAAATGAGAATTTACAAGTAAAATCTCATCTTTAAGCAAATTCAGCAATAGATGATGTATTTGTCCATTGACCAACATTCTTAATATGAAGCAACTTCAATAATGTGGAAGTCTTTGAAATTCGAGAACCTTCATACAAAGGCTTCTTTGAATCATCCAACAATTTGTAGAATATTTTATAATCATCAACCGGATATTCAGAACTAGAGTGTTGAATGTTGGGATACAAATCATTGAGAATATCTTCCATATATTGGTCATCAAAATCATCATCAATATCATCAACTGTATTATCTTCTTCTATGATATTCTCGTTAACATCGTCTTCGTTATTTGATTCGTCATCATCATCATCATTATCAACGTCATCATCATCATCATCATCAACACCATCATCAACAATATCATTTGTGGAGCTCCTTTCACCGTGAAAATACCAAAAATTGTAGTCCATTCTTATACCGTGTATAATTAGATATGTCTTGACAACATTAATACTCTCATAGTTTTGATTTGCAACTAATATTTTCCCTTCTAGTTGAGTATTGAGAAAATTTTAGGAATTGTTCAACGCCTTTCATATATTGTGGATGATCTCGACGTAGGAGCATCCAAATTTTGTCCGGAATTTCCATTTTCAACGTCGATCAGATTTCTTAACACCAAAGTAGGGTTATATATAAAAGAGTATTAAAAATTAATTAATCTTAATCATTTGAAATGTTTAGATATTTTAAACTTAGTAAGATTAATTTAGTAACACAATTTCACTAAATAAAGTATATATGGAGAATGAAATAAACAACATCATTTAACCCATAAATAATGTCAATATCGTGTTACAAGAAAAACCTACATCTTATATAGTCCAAATATCACTCAAATAAACAGCATCATATCAGATTTATTAATATCTAACATATCTAATGAAGACAAACATTTAATTTAATTTTAACATATCTAATGAAGGCAGGCAAACATATCTAATATAAATTCCTAAATTAATGTAAATCCAGCAGGCATGCAAACAATATATCTAATGAATGCAGGCAAACATCAATGTTCATAGTCTGGAAAGACCCTTAATTTGGTTTTCAACATCATTTATATTAATATATACAAAGAATCGGGAAGTATATGGAATCGGGAAGCTGACGAGGAATCGATCTGGATCGGGGAAGGTAAATCCAACAGTAAAGTGATTTGAACCTCTTAATCAATTAAAAAGAAAAATATCATCACACAAAAGTTTAAGATTTTACTAGAACTTTGCTTTGAATCCAAAATTTCAATTCACAACTCAAACAAAGTTATTAACCATTTATCATACATTATCAATAATGATTTATCAACCATTTATCATATAATGACTTATCAACCATTTATCATATAATGAGGTTACTGCAATTATCAACCATGACTTATAAACCATTTATCATACATCATCAATAATAATTTGAAAGACCTAAGTTCAATTGACTAAGACACAATCATTAACAATGATATATATATCCAATGAATCAGCCACATAGTGCTTATAAACAAACAATATATCCTATGTTTGGTGATCAGCTACTAATGGGTGGGATTGTAAACAAGCTATTCTAACAATACAAAGTTAACTTAAAAACAAATTACACTACCAAATTACAGTTACCAAATTGATAGCTACCAAATTACAACTATCAAATTGATCACATAAAAACAACATAGATGCCCCTGCATATTCAACTAACCTTTAAGCTGTAAATAAGCACTCAAGCCTTAACAATAGATCCCAATGTAATACATCAGAAATATTAACATACACATCACGAAAACTAGATTATAATCACAATCAAAATCTTCAACAAATTAACAGCCACAGCGAATTTAAAACAAAGGATAACACAGGAATTTATCCTAAGCACAAACAACTTATATTTACAGTATCTAGACCTAAGCACAAACAACTTAACAGGGAATATTTGGAATGGTTTCATAAGGTTAAAAGAATTCTCCATTTCTGAGAATTTAATACAAGGTTTATTAAGTTCAATCTTCTCATCAAATTGCAGCTTGATGAAGATAGATATATCAGAGATTTTTTTTTTGCAGGACAAATCCCTAATGAAATTTCTTACTCTAAAGATTTTTAGATATTGAAATCTTAAATCCACAAAGATGAGAAATGAAAATACATTATCACAAAGGCGGTAGCAGCTCTCTAAAACACTAGCAAAGAACAAAACACAGCCACAGATCTGGACAGAAAGAGGCGGGCGATCGATGGAATAGAAAGAAGAAAGAATCTGAACTGGACAGAAAGAGGCGCGCGGTTCGCTGAATCGGGACGTCGACGACGACCTGGACGGCGACGGAAGCTGGTTCGCTGATTCGAGATCGACGCCGGAGTGAAATGGCAGAGAGGAAGAAAGAAGAAAGAGGAAAGAAGAAAGGATCGATTTAGGTTTAATTAAAATTATCTACGAGAGTGTTTGTATTTTTCTCTAAAACAAAAATATCAGCGAGAGTAGAAATCAAAGGTCCTCGGAAAAAAGACTTATCAGCAAGAACTATATAAAGCCTCTGTGATTCACTTATATTTCCGCGAGAGCGAATTAATGCTCTCGGTTAATTATCTATTTTAGAGAGATTTTGATGGCTCTCGGTTAATATCCTCGGTAATTATAACATTTCTACTAGTGATAAGTTTACCATACATCCACTTCCGCTCATAAGCCATTAGAATATAAAATCATAGAGTTTATAACACCAAATAAATTTGGGTAACCACGTTATTTAAACGACGAGAGACATTCAACAACTCTTCCCAATCTTTTTTCATACCCGTTGACATATACGAAAACTAGAATTAACAATTCTTTATTATGTTAAAATAATCTTTACCTTTGTTTGCCACAAACTGAGTGTCTTATTTTTCAAGTCCAACAATCGAGTGAAACCAAAATACCGATTAGACCCAAGATGAACTTTCGTTGTCTACTTTTTCAAAATCAAATATCTATCGAAAACCGAGCACACCCAAAACGAACTTACATTGCCTACTTCCTCAAAATAAGATATCGATCGAAAGAGAAAAGACTCAAGATAAACTTTTATCATCTACTTCATAACAAATAAATTAAGTTATCACGACATCTATTTTTCAAGCTCAAAATCTGACAAAGCATTTATAACTCATCTTGCCTTGAACGTTGCATGCTCAACTAACTTGAACCTCAAACTTCTCCTTGAACAAATTAACTTGCAATATACTAGTTTTTTAATCCAAAAATGAATAGAAATTCAAGAATATTATTTCAAGATTTAGTATTCCTCTTTAATTGTCTTCATCAATGCTTCAAATGATCATCTATAGTTTCTCCGAAAGAAATAGCGAATATCCTTTGTTGGGTCAAATTATTTTGACTAAGTGTTCAAATAATTTAACCACTGAGATTTTGATGATGAAATAACCTATGAGTTTTGATACAGGTGTATTGAAACAATATGTCATAAGACTTGGATCTAATGAGGGTCATTAGACCGATTTTGGCATTCAATGCATAAAATTAGACGTACAGTCTAACTCAGCGAAGTTAGACGTGTAGTCTAATAGAGATGTAATTAGACGGATGGTCTAATAGATACACGGAATTAGACGTAAGTCTAATGCATAGAATTAGATGTACAGTCTAACTCATATGAGTTAGACATGTAGTTTAATAAATGCATGGAATTAGACGTACAGTCTAACTCATCGGAGTTAGACGTGTAGTCTAATGAATGTAAAGAATTAGACGTAAGTCTAATGAATACACGGAATTAGACGTACAGTCTAACTCACCGGAGTTAGACGTGTAGTCTAAATATATTTGCAATTAGACGGGTCTAATTTATGCGGAATTAGACGTGCAGTCTAACTCAGTGGAGTTAGACGTGCAATCTAATAGAAATTGAAAGTTAGACGTGCGTCTAACTCCTTCAGACAAGTCTGAGGTAGAACCGGAATTAGACGTGCAGTCTAACTCAGTGGAGTTAGACGTGCAGTCTAATGGTTATTGTATAATTAGACGTGTAGTCTAATTAGTGAAAGTTAGACGTGCGTCTAACTCCTTCAGACAAGTCTGAGGTAGAACCGGAATTAGACGTGCAGTCTAAAGATTATTGTATAATTAGACGTGTAGTCTAATTAGTGAAAGTTAGACGTGCGTCTAACTCTTTCAGAAAGGTCTGAGGTAGAACCGGAATTAGACGTGCAGTCTAACTCAGTGGAGTTAGACGTGTAGTCTAATGGTTATTGTAATTAGACGCGAGTCTAATTCTATTAGACCAGGCGGTTTAATAGACGTTTTCCTTTAGAAGGAGATGTGTTATTTCATTAGACTGATTTTCACAATCCGTCTAACTGAAATACGTCTAATGCTCAGTTTAAGTAGTATGCTTGAATCTAGCATTTCACCTACCCATGTGCTATAGTTGTACCCTACTTCTGCTCCATTTTCTAGTGAAGATTAGTACAACAGCTATATGCATCCAATCAAGGAATGCCACGTAAGAGAATTTTGCTCACATTACTTGTTTTGCAGGTAAATCCCTGATGGAATATTCGGCGCACTACCAGTGATGTACGACCACGATCCTTGTGCTCAGAACCTACTGTGTACAATGGAGGCTTTCCAATGGAAGAGTGCCACGTATCATTCTAAAGATTCGACCGTTAGCTCCTGTTTAGTATTTAACAAATCTCAAGGACAACGGACGAAGCAGTGACTTAAGCCTTACGAATTTTGCCTAACGAACAAGCAATCTGATTTTGTAGAGAGAGAAACTACTCAATCATCTTGCTTACTGAACTCATACTGTGAAGCTGCTTTCTGATTGTACTGTGTGTGAATCAAGAGAGAGCTAGAATCAAAACACCTTTAGCTGAGTGATATTCTTCATCTTGTAATTGAACAGAAAGTGTTTTGTTCAATAGTGAGCTAAGTGTGTGTGTAAACTGTATTTGATTCGAATCATATTATAGTGAATCCTTCCGGTGGTTAGAAGAAGGGGTGAGTAGGAGAGTTTCTCCGAACATCCAAAAACAAACTCTTGTGTTCTTCATTTCTGTCATCTTTTCATATTTCGTCTTGTGCTTCAAACCCAAGTAAACAATTCCGCCTTGAATCTGTTTCAAGTGTTTACACAAGTTTGCGTAAAATAGAAAGCGAATTAAATCCCTAACAGGATTTCTTTCAAAACGTTTTTCATAAGCCTTTATCCTTAGCCAGACCCCCATCTCTATCGATAAAGTCGATCCTATCAATTGGTATCAGAGCCCTGTTTCTATTCTCAAGCCTTTCCTGAAATATGACAACCATATCCAAAGATGTCAGTGCTACAGCCATTCCAACCTTCTCTCGTAAAAACTACATTGTTTGGAAGAAAAGAGTTCGTGCTCATCTCTCTTCTCTTCATGATTACATGTGGAGCGTTGTCACAGAAGGTCCTATCAAGATTGATAAGGAGAAGGCTGACTAGACCGCTGATGAAAAGAGGCAGAACAACCTTAACAACATGGCTCTTGATGTTCTGTACAGATCTATCGATGACAGTATGTTCAACTACATCATCGAATGTGACACTGCCAAAGAGGTCTAGGACAGACTTACTCAACTGTGTGAGGGCAACGAGAAAACCAAGGAAAACAAGATCATGGTTGCCACTCGACAGCTTCAAAATGCATCCTGGTGAAACAATGAACGATTTCAACACCAGATTCAACAAGATCGTTTCCTCTCTGTCCATCCTAGGCAAGACCTATAGCAACCGGGAGCTTGCTATCAAGGTCATGCGTGCTCTTCCATGAGAATGGGACATAAAGACTATGGCGATGAGAGAATCCAAAGATCTTAACAAGATCTCTCTCTATGATCTCTTCGCTGATCTCAAGGCCTATGAGTTCGAGCTGAACTGTAGGATGAAAGAAGATCAACCCACGTTCGTTATCATTGCCAAGGCGCTGGTGACTGCTGAAGAGCCACCAATCGCTCCGGAAGTGAAGATGACAGCTCAGTAGCTGAGCAACGATGCCATGTCTCTCTTTGTGAAGAAGTTTGGCAACTTCATGAAGAAGAGAAACTCTAACTCAAACTCTTCAAATTCTAATGATAATAGAAAATCTAAAGCTAATGTTACTTGTTTTAACTGTGGTATTAAAGGTCATTATGCATCGGAATGCCGGAAGCCAAAGCGTGAAGATGCCAAGGATGATGGAAAAGAGCTGAAGGCTCTTATGGCTGGTGACGGAAAGAACAGAGGAAGCAGCCGTGGTTCTTATTTTTCATCCAATGAAAGTGATGAAGAAGACGTGGCTTTCTTCATGGCCAGAGAAGATGAAGAAGGGACTCAGGAGACTGAAGTATTTGATTTCTCTTCCGAAAGGTTTTCAAGGGAACAACTGGTAGCTGCACTAGATGACATGGTCATCGAGTACAGAAAGCTAGTAGAATCTCTAAATGAAACTAAATCTTCATCTGATTTAAATAAACCAAATCTGTCTAAAAGGGAAGAGTCAAATGATTTTGAAAAGAAGATTGAAGAAATCTCATCTGAGAATGAGATGCTCAAGGAACAGATTCAAACTCTTTCATCTGAAAACAAAAGGCTTAACTATGTTGTCAGTGCATGGACAAGATTAGGAGATGCTGTCAAATATCAGATCAGCATGTTGAAACCTGCTAGATCTAGATCTGGATTGGGATTTGATAGCAATGACCCTAACCTGTCATGCAAAAAAACAAAACCAAATGACAAACTTAAGCCAATAAGTTTTTTTAAAGGAAGTGTGATAGATATTGAATCTGATCCTATTCATGAAGAAGTTGCTTTCAAAAATGAAATAGTTTATGTTCCGCCAACTGTTAGCTGGCTTAAGAATAAGCTAGAAAAAGCTAACAAGTCAGGCAATATAAAACCTGACTCTAAGTCAAGGAGCTTTAAAAGAAAATCTTCTTCAAAAGTTAAAGGATCAGTGGCTAGCAGGAAGTCATCTGCTAAGTCAAAATCTTATGCATTAATCACAACACAAAATGGGAAATACATTAGAATAACTCAAATATGGATTCCTAAGGGACTAACTGATCGAGGATCCAATTGAGTATGGGTACCAAAATGTGTAAATAGTTTATTTTGTAGGTGATGCAGGAGGATCGCATGAAGGAAGCTAGAAGAGTACTCCTCTCAGCAGACATCTTGGAAGATCAACAATGGCATTTGCCATTCTGGAAGAATAAATGTTTTTATTTGTTAAAAATGTTTTTGGTCTTTGGACCACAAAAATTGTTTATTAAACTCTAATGTCCATACTCATAATGAGAGGAAAAATTACTTTGGAAGTAAAGATGTTCTCTAGACGAATATCCTTAATCGGTCTAATTAGACAAGGGGGTCTAAAAGAAACAGTGTGTACTTAGACGTATTTTTGCTCATAATTTATACATCTAAGTCTATATGTTGAGGTGTTATACCTACGCGATTAGACGGACACGTCTAATAGACGTTAGACGTTTTTATGTCATGAGCAAAAGGATGCTCACGTCTAATCAACACACGTCTAACACGTGGTGGTGTTTATGCGGAATTAGACGTACACGTCTAATAAACATTAGACGGATTTTTATAAACACGGAATTAGACGTATGCGTCTAATAGACTCATCCGTCTAATAGATATTTTGTTATATGGATTTGTGGAGTAAGAAAAACGTCTAACTACATGCCGATTAGACTGATCAAGGACAGCTGTCCCACGTTGAGAGCTATCTGCTTTTCCCGCTCAAAACATCAAACAGTCATCTCTTAATAACATGAAGACACGTGTCTATCAAGTTTAGAGAAAATGACTGATATACCCTCATTTTTAATGATGACTTCTTGAAAAAGGACGTTTAACATTTATTAATGGGCCATACCCTTAGAATAGACGGTTATTCTGTATTTCCATCTTCCATCTATTTAAAGACATTACTGCATGAATTTGAAAGCGTTCAATCCTTCAAAATTCCTAAGAACCCTAGCTTTTTTGCATTTCTCTCACTAAATCTCTCTGAAATCCTGTGTCGATTCATATTCTTTCGAAAATGGTGAAGAAAATCACTCTCGGTCACTATACTTTGCAGGTGGATTTTCCATCGGTGTACACGTTCGATCAACCGGAGGTGGTGAAGATGTTCCAAACCCTAGAATATTCTAGGTTAAGGAAGTATCTAGGCGGACCTTTCATCTTCTACGAAGACAAAGTTCGCGAGTTCTTCAAAACGACAACTATGGTGGGTGAATCCATCGTGGCAACCATCAACGGAATGGAGTTCTCTTTCGACGAAGCAGTTTATGCGGAGTTCTTTGAACTTCCGACGGGGTGTCATCTATTTGACTTGGTTCTCTCTTCAGAAATCATGGAGGAGATGAAGACAATCTTTTTTGTAGGCGGTTCGAAGATTCATGTGAATGGATTCAAGAAGGTATTCAAACCGCATTTCATTCTTCTGAACGGCGTGGTGGCGAAGGCACTACTAGGGAAAGCTGGTTCCTTCAATCTATATAGTCAAGACCGTTTTGACTATATGTGTGCTATCTCAAAAGGGATCCAGGTAAACTGGGCTCATACCCTTTTCCAGAACTTGTGTTATTCTATTTGTCAGATGAACAAGGAAAGTATAACATATGCAGCTCAACTAAGTCATCTGTTGAAGCATTTAGGGGTTCATGTTGGTGAACCAGTGCTGATCAATTCTCCACGAGTATTTACTGCTCTTACAGTTGCTAACACGCTGATGAGGTTGAAGAGCAACCTTAAATCAGCATCTGGTGCTTCTAGTTATCAGACCGGTGGAAAACCTTCTACCCGATCAAAGCCTTCTTCTTCTGTTTTGTCAACAGAGGCAAAGAGAACGAAAACTGTAAATGAATCGGAGGCCAGTTCCTCCAGTCTGAAAAGTCCAAACAAGAAGGACTCTGAATCTGTCGATTCAAGATTGAAGCAAGGTCACGGCGTACTTGCTGCAACTCCAATGTCATTATTATCCACTCCCTAAACCTTTTTGAGGAAACCTTCGAGGTATTGTGCCTCAAAGGAGAAGAAGACAAGGGCGCTCCGCGCGTCTAAATCTTCAAAGGTAAAGTCTTCCAAATCTTTGGCCGCTGTGCCTAAATTTGATGTTCCCGTAGTAGAACAAGATGAATCTATATTCTCTCCCTTGAGAGAATCTGCTAAAGGATCTGCTGTTGAGTTAGTCGGTCCAAATGATGAAACTGTTGACAGGAGTGAGTCTCATGTTGTTCAAACTGATCTTATAGCCGCCGGTGCTACAGAGTCATCTCAACTAGAACAAGGTGCTGCTCTTACCCTTGTTGCTGGTGAACCCATCATTCCAGTTCCTAAAGATTCATTGGTAGCGGAGAAAGTTGCTCGTATGGAGCTTCCTGCTGAGCTTTGTAAGAAACCACAATCTGCATTCGAACTAATGCGTTCCAAAAAACGGGCAGATGGAATTATGATCGGTGAACCAAGACCTGCTCCAAAGCCCGTAGAGGTTGTTGGAAAAGGTAAAAACATTGCAATTCAAGCTCTAGAAAAGGTATCGGAGGCAACAGGGATTGTTGACCTCATCTTAGATCAAGTTAAAGTTCTTACAGCTGAGAAATTGGGAATTTATGAATTTTGGTCCATGGAGAGACTGTCTTCCAAGTACAACGATGCTTTGTCAAACTCTTCTATAACTAAATAATGGAAGAAGAGGGTGGCAAACGAGAAGAAAGTTTTGAAATGGGCAAGAACTTCAGAAGTTGGTGAGGCTCTGAAGAGAAAAGATCTAGTGGAAGCGTGAATATTTGGAAAAGCTCTATTTCCAATTTTCGAAGCCAGGAAAGATAATTTCAATCCTGATGTGAAAGGATATGATGTTCAAATAAAGGTATTGAAGAAGTTGAACAATATTCTGGACAGTTATGTCTCTGTTGCTTCTCGACACATTCATGGCGCCGATTGCTCTAGCGCAGAACCTCTCAATGAAGAAGAAGCTATGGACATTCTAGATGCTAATAATGATGTTGATGAGCTAGATTCGGCTCTCTTGATCGAATTCGGGAATCTTTCTGCCGAAGAGAGACGCATTCTAGATCAACATATCCAAGAATGTCTAAATGAAAAAAAGAAGAAGATGTGATTGTCCAAGAGCCTGAACAAGCTCTTGAGGTATATGAAGAAGAAGTTCTTTTGGAAGAAGTAATTGAGGAGGTCGTTCAAGCTCCTATTGAAGAAGATGTGATAATAACCCCTATTGCGAGAACAGAGGGGGAACCCTCTAAAGAGAAGGTCGATAAAGAAGAGAGTTCCTCATATAAGGAGGAACAGGTTCAACAAGCAACTTTTGTCAAGCCCCGCCAATAATCTTATTCACTACTCTAGAAATATGCTTCAGAGATTTTGGAGAGCTGAAGAAGAAATTGAAGAAGAAGAGCGAGAAGAAGCTGCTAGAAATGCCGAAATGAATTAGCCGGAGCAATCCTTGCAGATTCATACAAACTTTGAGTCTATTCAAAGCATGGCAGTAGAATCTGGAGAAATCTCGTCTCATGAAGAGTCATCTGCCGGAGGAAACAAAGTGTTAGATCTATGAGGTCTATGTTATCATCGATTCAGAAGACCATGTCTCACGCCATGATCTCAAAGGAAGAAGAAAGAGAGAGCTTTAACAAGATTTTCAGGGTTCTCACTGAGCTGGATAACACTTTGAAGAAAAACACATATGAGACTCATATCGCCAATGTAAACTTCTCAAAGTTTGAAAAGCATCTTGTCAATCGTCAAACCGAATTATTTGATATTGAAAGGCAAATCAATGATGAACGCCACAAGGAAACCTTGGAAGAATTTAGTCAAGTGAAGAATCAGATGGTGGAAATACAGGGGTGCTTGAGCAGGAATGATAATGAACGTCAGGAATTTGCTGACTCCATTGCTAGGAAGTTTCAAGCAAAGGAGAATGCAATGGCCAATGCTGAAGGTGTTCAATCTCGACCTGCTCAAGGTGAGTCAAGCAGAAGAAACGATAGTGTGTCAACCGGCACAAGATCCAGGCGAGCTCCAAGCATTGATGACAATCCTAAGTCAACCAAGAGAGGTGGAGGTCGAAGCGGTGGTGAGCGTGGAGGTCGAAGTGGTGGTGGCCGGAGTAGGCTATCCAATGTTGATCAAGGTGGACGTGCAAGTGGTGGCGAACGTGGTGGAAGATCAAGTGCAGGCGGTCGTGGTGGTCGCGGCTATCCTCCCTTCTTCAACATGCTTCCTGGTCAAGAAATGAGTCCAACTTATACTCGAGATAAAAGGGAAGAACAATGATCTCTTTTCTTATTCTTTTATCGAACAATGTTTCTTTGATGGCTTTTCGAATACTGGTTGTTGGATGAATGATGCAAGTGAACAAGGGCTTTGTTTATTTATATGATGAATGCATGTTTAAATATATGTATGCAGGTTTGCAATTTCTTCATCAAAAAGGGGGAAATTATTGGGTCAAATTATTTTGACTAAGTGTTGAAATAATTTAACCCCTGAGATTTTGATGATGAAATAACCTATGAGTTTTGATGCAGGTGTATTGAAACAATATGTCATAAAACTTGGATCTAATGAGGGTCATTAGACCGATTTTGGAATTCAATGCATAAAATTAGACGTACAGTCTAACTCAGCGGAGTTAGACGTGTAGTCTAATAGACGTGTAATTAGACGGATTGTCTAATAGATACACGGAATTAGACGTAAGTCTAATGCATAGAATTAGACGTACAGTCTAACTCATCTGAGTTAGACGTGTAGTCTAATGAATGCACGGAATTAGACGTACAGTCTAACTCATCGGAGTTAGACGTGTAGTCTAATGAATGTAAAGAATTAGACGTAAGTCTAATGAATACACGGAATTAGACGTACAGTCTAACTCACCGGAGTTAGACGTGTAGTCTAAATATATTTGCAATTAGACGGGTAGTCTAATTTATGTGGAATTAGACGTGCAGTCTAACTCAGTGGAGTTAGACGTGCAGTCTAATAGAAATTGAAAGTTAGACGTGGGTCTAACTCCTTCAGACAAGTCTGAGGTAGAACCGGAATTAGACGTACAGTCTAACTCAGTGGAGTTAGACGTGCAGTCTAATGGTTATTGTATAATTAGACGTGGGTCTAACTCCTTCAGACAAGTCTGAGGTAGAACCGGAATTAGACGTGCAGTCTAACTCAGTGGAGTTAGACGTGCAGTCTAATGGTTATTGTATAATTAGACGTGTAGTCTAATTAGTGAAAGTTAGACGTGCGTCTAACTCCTTAAGACAAGTCTGAGGTAGAACCGGAATTAGACGTGCAGTCTAACTCAGTGGAGTTAGACGTGCAGTCTAATGGTTATTGTAATTAAACGCGAGTCTAATTCTATTAGACTAGGCGGTTTAATAGACGTTTTTCCTTTAGAAGGAGATGTGTTATTTCATTAGACTGATTTTCACAATCCGTCTAACTGAAATACGTCTAATGCTCAGTTTAAGTAGTACGCTTGAATCTAGCATTTCACCTACCCACGTGCTATAGTTGTACCCTACTTCTGCTCCATTTTCTAGTGAAGATTAGTACAACAGCTATATGCATCCAATCAAGGAATGCCACGTAAGAGAATTTTCCTCACATTACTTGTTTTGTAGGTAAATCCCTGATGGAATATTCAGCGCCCTACCAGTGATGTACGGTCACGATCCTTGTGCTCAGAACCTGCTGTGTACAATGGAGGCTTTCCAATGGAAGAGTGCCACGTATCATTCTAAAGATTCGACTGTTAGCTCCTGTTCAGTATTTAATAAATCTCAAGGACAACGGACGAAGCAGTGACTTAAGCCTTACGAATTTTGCCTAACGAGAAAGCAATCTGATTTTGTAGAGAGAGAAACTACTCAGTCATCTTGCTTACTAAACTCATACTGTTAAGTTGCTTTCTGATTGTACTGTGTGTGAATCAAGAGAGAGCTAGAATTAAAACATCTTTAGCTGAGTGATATTCTTCATCTTGTAATTGAACAGAAAGTGTTATGTTCAATAGTGAGCTAAGTGTGTGCAAACTGTATTTGATTCGAATCATATTATAGTGAATCCTTCCGGTGGTTGGAAGAAGTGGTGACGTAGGAGAGTTTCTCTGAACATCCATAAACAAACTGTTGTGTTCTTCATTTTTGTCATCTTTTCATATTTCATCTTGTGCTTCAAACCCAAGTAAACAATTCCGCCTTGAATCCGTTTCAAGTGTTTACACAAGTTTGCGTAGAATAGAAAGCGAATTAAATCCCTAACAGGATTTCGTTCAAACCGTTTTTCATAAGCCTTCATCCTTAGCCAGACCCCCGTCTCTATCGATAAAGCTGATCTTATCATCCTTCTATTTGAATTGATCGAACCTCTCATCTAGCCCCTTTTTTATGACTAGAAATCTCATTCAAGGTCTCAATCGTCTTCTCAATAAGATGACAAATCAATAATCTCATTCATCTAAATTATTAATCCACAATGCACACAATTAAGATTGAATAGAAGAAGTTACAAAATAATCACCTTCGAATTAACAAAGTCTCTCATCTAGCCCATTTTTCATGACTAAGAATCTCATTCAAGGTTTTATTTATCTTCTCACATTAGAAGATAATGCAATGATTTCTTTTTGGTTCGTTTTAGAGTTGCTCTCAAGATGTCTCCACCTCAACTTATAAGTATTTTTCACTAGTCTTCTCTTTCTCGGTCTTTCATTCATATTTTGTATTAATTGTAATTGTGTCAATCCTTAATGACCCACAAACTCAATGAAATCGTGCAATTTGGCCCGAAGGATTTCTTTATCAACATATCGACCCTGTTGTCATCGGTAAACACTTTTTTTATAACAACTTTCCATACTAGATCATATTTTTGTCAAGTTTAAAACACATAATCTCACCACCGTCTTTATCTTGATTTGCTCTTCTAATATATTTATTTATAAAATATAAAAGGTCATAACCAAAAAAGATACAAATTTTTTATCCTAAACAAGTCAAATAAAACTCAAACTAGACAGACACTTTAAGCTCAGAAAATCAAACTTCGAGACTTCCAAACCTTGATCTGACTGTTGAAAATATAGAGTAATGAGTTACCAACCTCTCGACTAAATATCATCTCAATCGAATTTCGTTTGAATCTCTGATCGTTAGTTTCATGAACTCTACGCGACTATAGGAGAAAATCTACTACTAGATTTTCTCTCTACCCTTTCTTTTAATTTTTACTTCTTCAATAACATCTTCTAAAGAAAAATCTCTCCAAACTCATTTTAACCTAGAACTTCTTCAATTTATATGCCAAGAAAACAATCGGTTATAAAACCTCCAACTATTTTTCAACAAGCATGAAGATGTTTTGTTTGTTCTCCACATTCTTTTAGCCAAATCCTGCATAGAAAAAATCTAACAAACCATGTATATAATTAGTGCATCCTCAACTCATACCATATAAAATATCATTCTTGGTAGAACCCTTGAGGCATCGACACCCACTTGACAACTTCGCACCGGCACTTACCATAGATTGCTAAACAAACCAACTCACAAGGTTTACAGTAAACTCAAATTTGGTCCTTACACACACATATAATTATAATTAGAAAACCCTTTACATGTTGCATAAACTGTCTTTCACAATCTGCAACATTGAATAAGCACTCCGCCTTCTTTTTCAACTCTAATTTTCAATTTTCATATTGATGAATATCAAATCTCTTAGAAGATAGATCACAAATCTCCATCTTTGAGAAATTCAAACAAACAAGCATCAATACAAATTCAAGATCAAAGAAAACAAAGCTTTAAGAACTTTATTAAAATCAGACAAGACTTTACTTATGAAAATTGAAATCAAATAGGCCTTAAAACCTATTTTGTGAAATCAAACGAGACTTAAAGAAAAAATCTTAGATGAAAAAGTCTTAGTTGTTGATCGCTTCAAAACTTTTGGCTCCTTCTCTATATATTATATTATATCATAATATATATATATATATTCCTTTTTTATATTTTAATCGAATATATGTCCTAAATTAAAATAAGTCAAAAAAATATACATTATCTTCTTCATTCTGGTAACGATGCCTACACGACAACTTTTCGACACCTACACCCATTGGCACCTTCGAGAAGAACAAAAAACTCATTGTCTTCTTCTCTCTTATTCTCAAGACATTGTCACCCAAAACTAAGAAATATTTTAACGATCGTTGACATTTCTTTAGCAACTAAAGATTTCGACTCAAATATTCACAAGGACTAATTATTCTGTAACCAATATCGTTTTCTCACACAGCCAACAATCTTCAACAAAAGCATAAATATCCAACAACTTATTCAATGCGGTTAAAGTTTCTATCATATCTTCATAAATAGATTAGGATAAATATTCTCAAAACATGCTCTAATACCACCTGTTGAGAAAATATATAATTTAAACACACGATAAAAATAGATATAAAGATAAATGGATAAATAATAATAAAGAACACAAGATATAACGAGATTCGACCAACAATACATACATCCCCGGGGAGTCGTCCATTCTATTCATTTTCTATGGAATAATGGTCTAAGTAATCCTATGTTATAATGTCTCAATTTATAGGAGTACATCAAAAGCTAAAAAGACTAAACTACTACTCTTAAACTAATAAAGTCTTAAAGCCCATTACAATATATAAAATCTAATAAAATATGATCCCAAAACCTAACAAAAAAGACCATTAATACATGTTGTTAGGAGTCAAACTAATATCATTAGATTCAAATGATATCAAATAACCCATTCTTACAAATTTTCTTAACGTGATGAAAATATAATCTACTTGCATGCTTGTAACGTTAGTTTACACACGTTCTTTGTTCCGCTTTTTTTTCAAATTCTTAAGCCCCGTCTTTAAGGGTGTTTTGTACCTTGACAATTGGTTAGAGCCTCATGCCTCACCTATCTTTCTCGCATCCTGCCTCATAAGGGAGTCATAATAGATTTTTATGGTAGACTCGACCTCGAGTACTGTTTTTAGAAAAGAAAATTTTCGTAAAAAATATCGCTTCGTTAGATAATCTCTTAGCTTACCTTACTCTTGAATCTAGTAAAAATAGACGAGAAGACCACTCTTTTTAAAGTTGTCTCGTCTTATGTGAGATGAAGAATCAAAAATAGAACTTGTCTAACGAGTGCATTTGAACTTGGCCCGTACAAGGTTTAGGTCGAACACGTGCTCGTATGGTTCGATCAAATTGACTTAAGATTCACCATCTTAGTTTGTTTCTCGAAGAAATTAGGAAATAAAATCAGAGATTTCGTTTTAAGGGTTTGGTGCTATGTTATGTGTGAGGAATGACTATTAGCGTTATGACTCACACGCCCCTCATAAACAAACGGTCTCTACGCATAAAAAGGCTGGCCATCGAATGTTTGAAAAGTTTATTACACTTGTGTTCTGAGTATATAGCTATTGTTTGATCTGAATTATACCTTAATATGCATTGAAGCAGAACTAACCCTATTCATTTTCTAGAAATGAATCCAGGAGTGCCTTGTTTGTAGAAGAGATTAAAATAAAAGAATCAAGAACATTTCCGGTCATGAATGAGTGCATGAAGTGAAAAATAATTCAAACTATGAATGGATTTACTAGAACATGCTGGTGGAAAATAATTTTAAAGACACTTTAGATTTTTTCTTGTGATTATTGGAGTTATAAAACTCAAGTTATGTTATCACAAAGTTAAGAAATTTTTCAAGGTAGTCCTGAAAATTATTAATTTTTTTATTTTTATCAAGAATAATATTCTTGATTGTTTATTATTTTTTGTTTTTTCTGAATTAGTTTATAGGTATAAATTAATTAGAGAAGTCGGTTTGGTGAAAAGAGGAAACCAACAATTCTAGACAAGTCTCGTATCTTCTAACGGCAAATGGAGTGCGATAAAGGACAAATCTAGATGCTTTTAAAGATTGACCAGGGCTCCGACTTTTTGTTCCCTCTTCTCGACCTTCCTTGATCTCCTCTCTTCAAAAATATTTTTACTAAACTAGAGAGTGTTAAGAAGTAAAAATGGTCTCTAAGTCCTCTCTCTTCCAAAAATCTTGGGTGTTTATAGAGGTTTAAGAAGCTAAAAATATAACCTCTATGCTATCTAATTTACTAAAATCTTGGGTGTGCCTCCTTGTGAAGATTACTTCTTCATTTATAGTTGCATTGGCACTTGTGATTCTTATTCTTTTAGATGTGGGGACGAAATAAATTGTCTCTTATTTATAGTTGTATTTGCACTTAGAGATTATTCTTCCTTTCGATGTGGGACAAAATAAATTTTGTCTCTTATTCATCATTCCTTCATTTTCATTTTTTCGATTTTTTATGTATTTTTTAATTTTTCTAATTTGTTTATTTTTTTTTCAAAATGTTTGCATGAAAATATATAAAAAAATTATATATTATACTCAAAATTCATTATTTTTTGAGTTGGTCGTCATGAAAGCGTCAAAATTTTCAAAATTTGAGTATTTATGACAATTTATGTTTGATTCCGAAGAATAGGCTCGGGATGAATTTTTACATAAAACACAAAAACAATATTTTACTCAAATTTCATAATTTTTGAGTCGATCGTCGTGGAGGTGTTAGATTGCTCAAACTTTGTGTACTTATGAAAAGTTACATTTGAATATGAAAAATAGGCTAGGAATGGCATTTTTCTTGTAAACTCAAAAATAAATATTGTATAGTCAAATGTCACCATTTTCTGAGTCGTTGGTTATGAATGTGTCAAACAGTTCGGATTTTGAGTATTTAAACTTTTTTGTTTTTGAATCAAGTCAGAATAGTCTAGAAAGGGCTGAATCAGTGAATTAATATTCATTTTAAGTCTTCTGGTCTATCAATAGAATATGATCATCTTACTAGACTATGTATATTTATTTTAATTATTTGTGTGTAAAAATAGAATGTCTATAAAATGCCCCTCTTGGACAGAGTTGGGAGAAATGATTATCATTAATATAAACATATGTCCAAGTTTAAATAAATAGGAACCACCTTTGCAAACTCAAATAAATCAATTCAAGAAAGTAATGAAATGCAACCTGGTGTGTTGTATTTTTATATGAATTTCTTACTTGATGTAGTTGCTTGTTTGAAGAACTTGAGTGTGTATTGTGTGAAAATTCCGATTGGGCACTTGTAAGATAAAATCAAATGTATGAAAATATGATTTAACAATTTTAACTACATATAAAATGTAAATGGTCAATGGGCCGTGCCATAATCCAACGAGGGATTAAACCCTTCAGATGCATTTTGAATAAATACCCATGGGATGGTATTTTCATAAGGAGAGATGTATTGAGATTTATAATTGATCATGTATTGGGTCAATGTAAAAAGTTGGTATCACCGATTTTTTTATACAAACACCTACGAGATAGTGTCTTGCCATCGAGATATAACAACATGTAGATAAAGAATGAGGTACACCTACCGGAATGGAATAACTTATAATACAACATTAATAAATACATATCTTGTCAATCATAGGAACACACAGTGATTCATATGAATCGTCTTCGTGTCAACTCTCGCTTGAGGGATTTTGATAAGAAGAAATTTCATGCAAACTTATAAATCGAATGGAAGATCAGATAAGGGTTTACATTTTTAGATAAATAAGATTATTAATCAAGCGAGTGATTTGACAAATATCAAGTCAAGTTTACGATAAAACGTGTGATCAAGTTCTTGTGAAGACGACCGTCGAGGAACATCATGAAAAAAATGTATTATTTAATTTAATGTGTAATGACTAATTTTGGATAGAACAATTATTAAAGATAGTTTAATATAATCATTTAAGAAGTCGTAGTGCTTTGCTAGCCAACTACGATTAATAAGGTAAAACCTATAGTTATTAGAATTGAGTATTATAATGTCACACTACGAGTGATAAATTAGATCATTGAAATGATGGTAAATTATTAATAAATATAATATATATTATTAGTATTAAATATATTATTTATTTATGAAATAAAATAAAATTATATATATATATAATTAAAGGATTTAATTATAGAATTAATATTTTAACATATTGTTATTTATTTATGAAATAAATAATATATAACTAAATAGTTTAATTATGGTTTCAAGATCTTAAAGAATATATTATTTATTTATTTATGAGATAATATAATATTTAATTAAAAGTTAATTAAGAAAAAAGTTACAATAGTATATTATCTCTTTAAATATTTTATAGTTTATTTATATGATAATGAGGCCAAAACTTTTGAGAAACATATAACAAAATATGTGTGGCTGAAAAATTACTTTATGAGAAATAATTAAGAGTGAAAAATAGAAATATAAATTTTGAAGTTAGTGAGAGAAAAAACAGAAAACCATCCATCTTTCTAACCAACCAATAACGATTGATTCTCCTTAATCCATCGTCTTAGCAGTCAAATGCAATAAGATCTAACCGAGCTCGTGTGGACTAACTAGAGGATCAACACATGTGATTCACATCTCCATAATACCATCAGGTCTGACTCTGCTCACACATAAATATCCATTTTTCTATAAACAACAGTAATAACGATCTTATCAATTTAGTTTAGAAATCCTAAGACTAGGTGTTTAGATAATGATCTAAAATTCCTCTTAAAAACACATAAATTTCCACCACATCCATGTTGAAAGAAATGATACACCAAAGACTTCAATTTATTAATCAATTGAGTGATCAATAAATAGTTTTAGTAATTAGACTAGTATGTTTGCCAATCAAGTGGGCGATTGGACAGGGGTTCGTGATTTTAGGATCAAGTGAGTTATCGAGTTTTGTTAGTTAAATAAATGACTAGAGTTCTTGTCGATCAAATGGGTGATTAGATTTTCATTGACCAAGTGATTGATTGAGTATAGCCAATCAAATGAGCGATTTGATTTTATTATCAACCAAGTGAACATTCGAGTTTAGCTAAACAAATGAGGTAATGGGTTTTTATTGATCAAGTGAGTGATCGGGTTTCACTAATCAAATGGGTGATTGGGGATTGGTCAATTAAACGAGTGATTGAGGATTTGTCACTCAAATGAGTGTTTAGATTTTTATTGATCAAGTGAGTGTTGGAGTTTTGCCAATCAAATGTTTGATTAGGGTTTGATCAATAAAATGAGCGATTGAGAGTTTGTCAATCAAATGAGTGATTAAAAATTTTACAATTAAATGAGTGATTGAGGTTTTATTAATTAAATGGATAGTTATTAAGATTTATCAATCAATTGGATGATTGAGAATTTTCCAATCAAACGAGTAATTGAGGTTTTTGCAATCAAGTAGGTGATTAAGGGTTTGCCAATCAAATGGGTAATTTGAGATTTTTTACATTAGAATCCATCGGATGATACTAATTATAAATCAAGCAAAATATGTCATCAATCTCATGAAAAATTGACGAGGTCCAAAGAACACATTTTTAAACCTAATAAGGTCGTATCTGAAATCACTTTTTTATCTTAATAAATATCTGATGATGAAAGGAAGATAGCAATAGAAGTTACCTAACACGTGGGGATAGGGTTTTGAGAAGGAAATAACGACATAATTTTTAAATCTAGGTTTTATGCTAAAATCTTCGTGAGGGTTTCCTTGTATCATGAGTCAAGTTTTTCACCTTCATACACTCCAAAGAATTCCAATTAAGTAAACTGGAAAATTTATCCTTAGATTTGAAAAGTTTATCCTTTGATTTTCAAAGAATGCCCCTAGTATGAACTAAGGCATGATTATGTTCAAAGCTTGAAAATATTCCTTCAATGCATGTTGGGGAAGGGTTGTGATGAATTGCAATATCTTCTAGTCGGAACTAATAAGATATGTGGTTTTACGAGTCTTGATTGACCAGCCACACAGAGTTTATTTTTTAAAATGTCCTTGTATGAACTATAATAATTCGGGTATAAAAATGTGAATGTGTCACTTATTAACGGTGAAGGTAGT
This sequence comes from Impatiens glandulifera, assembly GCF_907164915.1. Lineage (NCBI taxonomy): Eukaryota > Viridiplantae > Streptophyta > Magnoliopsida > Ericales > Balsaminaceae > Impatiens > Impatiens glandulifera. The sequence continues at coordinate 34,089,588 of NC_061864.1, read as the reverse complement.
TGCATGACTCGAAAAATACCCCTAGTGTGAACTAAGGCGATTGGAGTGCAGGTTGAATGATTGTAGGGAAAACATTGATCCTTTTCGTTGCACGATTAACTATAGATCGATACGTTTTTGACATTTAAAGACTCGTAACAGTTTTGGACTATTTCAATGGAGGTTTGTTTTTTACTCACCTTGTTTAGAATATAAGGGTCATTAAGAATAAATTCTAAATAATGTCCAAACGATTGCTTCGTATTGGTCGTTAGAGGACAAAATTTCGGAAACTTCATGAGGTGAGGCTGTTAGATAAAATTAGACCGGTTCACATAACCTAACTTAAATAAACCTTCCATGCAGGAACAAGGAACCAGACCGGTCAAACAATTAAACCGGCTAAGAAGACTAGTCGGTCAAGCTACTAAACCGACCAGGAACACTTGGAACATGACCGCATAAAGAAAGGATCGGCCAAAGCTTAAAACCGGAAACATCAGACATCCGATCAACCACAAGACAGAGAAATAACCGGAAGATGTCCGGTTAAACTACTCACACCGGAAGCCATCCGGTTAAGTCGAATGACCGACCAGTACAAGAAGACAATTCGGGTATCTGTTGAGAATGATACTAAAGGAACAGACTGAACACTTCCATATCCATACAAGTCTGAGGAAAGCCTGCAGGTTGCAGAAGACAGTCCAACAGGATCTTTCCACTTCGGGATAAGTCAAAAAGGAGATCTTCCAAGTACAGACAACTGTCTAACAGACAGTGTCCACATTGAGTAAAAGACAAACCTAGCAGGTTTGTCTTACACACCGGAAGAACAGACTGCCAAGTCTGTGAGATTGACCGTCAGGTCTGAGGTTGACCGTCAGGTCTGAAAAGATGACCGTAGGGTCTGAATCACTGAAACACTGAACCTCTGCACCTCTGCTCAGCCAATCAGATTCAAGGAGATGAAATATGACCGTTGGCATATTTCATCTATAAAAGGGGCATTTGAAGAAGAGTTAATGCGGGACAAGAGGGACAACAAGAGATTCTAAGAGCATTTAATTTACAAGTCCAAACAGTGTATTCTATCTCTAGAAAAAGCCTAAGTGCTAAAGTTGAAGTGTGTGTGTTTTACAATTTCGGTGCAAATTGTAAGAGTGTTATCAAGCAGGAAATAAGTCTTGATCGGATTGTACTTGTATTCCTTAGTGAATATCCTTCTCGCGGTTTCGAGAGGAAGGGGTGACCTAGGAGTTTTATCTCCGAACATCCATAAAATTTGTCTTGTCATTTATTTTCTACCGGTTCCATTATCTAACCGATCCGTACCGCTCTAACCTACTAAACTCTATCCAAGCCGAATCACCAAGTTACCGAAACCGACCCATCATTTTCTTTAACCTTCATCATCCGAAACCGGTTCTGCCTATCATACAAGTGTGCTACTTCAACCTGAAACAAACCTCTTCCGCGCTTGAACCTAGTTCAAGAGTTTGTGACAGTTTGTGTAGTATTGAAACCCCGGTGTTAATCTCTAACCGGATTAACCACCACCCTTTGAGTGAAACCCGCTAACCGGTCCAACCCCGGTCCTCCAGCGGCTACCTAGATCCTAACAATTGGTATTAGAGCAGTTAGTTTCAATACTCAAGCAAGCATGTTTTAGGATAGGCCTCCAATGCTAGAAGGTGATGAGCTCCTCAAGGTGACATGCTCCTCAAGGTGATGAGCATATTTCAGGATAGGTCTCCAATACTCAAGCAAGCATGTTTCACACTCAAGGTGACATGCTCCTCAGCGGCTACTCCAATGAGCTCATCGGTTAAATTGGACAAGGATGATGAGGGCCAATCGATAGACCAGATAGCTTACCGGGGCATCATCGGTTCTCTCTTATACTTAACAGCGAGTAGACCGGACATTCTATTTGCAGTCGGTGTGTGTGGGAGATTCCAAGCAAATCCAAAACAATCCCACTACACAGCCACAAAGAGGATATTGAAGTACCTAAAGGGAACATCTGATGTCGGCCTGTGGTATCCAAAGGACTCGTCCTTTAATCTAACAAGTTATTCAGATGCAGACTATGCAGGTTGTAAGATTGACAGAAAGAGTACCAGCGGAACATGTCAATTCCTAGGTGACCGGCTTGTTTCATGGCATAGCAAGAAACAGACATCGGTAGCCACATCCACTGTAGAGGCTGAATACCTGGCGGCAGGAAGTTGTTGTTCACAACTCCTTTGGATACAACAACAACTGAAGGACTTCGGTATCACAGCAGAAGAGTCCCCGATCTTCTGTGACAACACGAGTGCCATCGCAATCACCTACAATCCGGTTCTCCACTCCAGAACCAAGCATATCGACATAAGGCATCACTTTATCAGGGAACATGTCATGCTGAAGCATATCCGGCTAGAATACGTACCGACTGATCAACAAGTAGCCGATATCTTCACCAAGCCTCTGCAGGAAGCTAAGTTCTCTCAATTCAGACTTACTCTCGGTTTAACCAATATTAGTCAAATCCTTCCTAAGGATGTTTAAAAAGGAAAACCGGTTCGGACAGACAAAACAGGTAGTTCTTCCTAACCTGTTGGACTTCAAATTTTCTTGGTACCTATGGAAGAACCGCCCAGACTATCAGATAGAGTAAAACGACCGGCTACTTGGTGCATACACCAAATAACCGCATCGGGATGAACAACTGATAGCTGACCGGTTCGGAAATAGGCTATTTTAGATTATTTGAATTTCAAATAAAAGTGGAATAACTATCAGTGTTTAAAGATATCTGTTCTGAAACATTGCCTTTTCAAAGTAAAATGGTCGCACCTAAAAAGACGTGAAGATCTGATGATATCTTTCATAGTCCAGGTCTATGACCAACACCCTAGACTGCAAACATACCTATTTCATGCAATACCTTTTATCCTGCAGTTAATAGATACCATCACATGTAATACCTGGACATTAGGATACTCCCCCAACTAGTATTTAAGGAAAGCAAACGTTAACCAAAACACTCACAAGACAAAAGATCACTCTCTCACTAAGGCAAAAATGTCTCAGTTTCCCGACATCTTTCAAGTTGATTTCCAATCTGCCTTGAGCACCGAACACTATAAGGTGTACAAAGTGATCAAATCCCTGAAAGATACTGGGCTTCGGTACTTCCTGGATGACAAGCAGACTATATACTCTGAATCAGTTCTGGAATTCCTGTATAATGCTAGGGTATTTAGAGGAACTCCTCATTTCGATACTCATATCCAATCGAAAGTGGAAGGTATAGTCTTTGACTTCACAGAGCATGACTTTGCCAGGTGTTTTAGTCTGCCAAAGCAAGGGTTAACAGATCTAAATGTTCCGGCTGATCTGAAGGCCGAGATTTCCCTCACCTTTGCACGTTCCAACGAACCTGTCAATGATCATGGCACTAAAGCACTATTGAAAGCTGAATATCAGCTCCTCAACGATGTGATAGGTAGAAGCATCTTGGGAAGAGATGTAACAAACACTTATTGCACAGCAACCTTCAACATGATGGCAGCCATCACCACCGGTACACCGGTGAACTGGTCAAGAGTCCTGTTCGACGTCCTGATCTGGATGATCGGGGTGCGAACAATCGGCCTCGTTCCTCAGCTAAGTTACCTACTAGTTGAACTTGGTGTTCCGACCTGTCCGGGCGAAGGTCTGAACCAAGCTCAAGTGCTGACCAAGGAGATAACCGACTCCTTCTATGAGCGGTTCGAAAGGGCTTGGAGGAGGAGGAACCGTCACAACAACCCTAACGGTGTCGTCAACTCCCACGGACACTAAGTCACTCCTTCCTGCATCCGGTCATTTTGCTGCACGTACCGGGTGTATCTTTATCCAACATCATTATGATCACTTCGGCTTTTCTTATGTCTTTCCTCGGTTTTATTTATGATTCCCTCGGTCTCTTTTGATTACTTTCCATTATGTTGGTGTATTAATGAAAAAGGAATCCTTAATTAATGAGGTAACTCCCACCTAACATAAGTAATCAATATCCAACTAACTTGGTTGCTTCTCAACTAACACCTACCTCGGGCTCCTCAATCAGCCTCTTCCCAATGAACCTTGGAAACATAAAGATTCTCCTCCCTAATAAAACAAAACTAACATTCAATGCTAATATTTTCCCTCCAAAACTGACACTATATAAAGGGCCTTCCTCTAATCAACTCCACACATCCTAAAACTACGAAACTCTCTTGAAGTCCTTTGAATCCTATCTCTCAGCAAAACCGTAATCATGCCGAGCCGAACCTTGGGAAATTTCTTGAGCGTTGATTTCAACTCATGTATGGAAGAATGGGACGGAAATCATGCAAAGAAAATTATGTTTGAATCCCTTATTGATACCGGCCTTCGAACCTTCCTCGAAGAATCCGGTCCCATACTGATTGAGGATGTCAAGGCATTCTTCAGAAGCGCCTGCATCAGGGGCAATTACATCGTCTCTACGGTAAGAGACCACACCTTCTGGCTTGATGAAGCCGAATTTGCCTCCCTACTCAACTTATCTACAGAAGGGTTTTCTGACTTTCCAACTCTGGAGGGAAGTGCGGCATTCAATCACGCACTACTCCTCTCTGGAACCATTGAACCGATGGAAAATTATGGGTTGAAAACCCGCCTCGGTCGTCACGCTCAACTCCTTCTTGAGATTGTGACTCGGTCTATTCTTTGTTAGTCTCCAAATCAGCGGTACTCAAAGAACACCTACAACATGATGACCCATATCTACAGCAACACGGCCATCAACTGGTCAACGGTCCTTTTTCAAAATCTGAAGAACATGGTGCTGACCAAGAAAGGTCTCGGTTATGCCCTCACATCAGTAAGTTAATTCTTAAATACAGGCCAGAATTTGGACCGGGCACATCGGCCTCCTCCTCAAACATTCTTGACAAGGATGCGGTGGAAGAAAAGATCTCCAAAATGGTTTTTACATAAGTTGTATTTTTCCATCTTATGTATGTTTGTTTTCACACCGATCTATCTTTCGGTTTCCTTTCTGCAATGTTTCTTTAATGCAATTTCATTTCAGTCTAAATGACCGGGTCATCTAAATATTTTGAATATCTTTCTAAGTAACCGGTTAACATTGTCAAAATAAGCGCGCTCCTATCCGGTCTCAAAAGAGAACCGCTTAAACTCAAAAGATTGCAGAATTCTGCTTATTCAAAATAACCGGTTAAATTTCGATATCTCTCCGGTTAAATTAGGAAGACCGCAACATCAATCGGTTTCAAAAAGAGACTGCGTCATCCAAGACGAAAGCGGAAATTTTGGAGGGAAATCTCCCGCCCAAAACTCCCGCCCAAATCTCTCGCTCCTGGTTTACCGCCCACAGTTTGGCGCCTCTTCGTTTACCGCCCATGGTTTCCCGCCCACGGTTTGGCGCCCTTTCGGCTTGGAGGGAAATCTCCCGCCCATTGTTGATGGGACGGTTGGGTTTCCAAACCGCACCTATAAAAAGGGGTCTCGGCCATTTCCTTTCACTCTCACGCGAAACTGCTTTCTCTCTCTAAGCTCTCAAACTCTCTCAAGCGGTTATGTGCTCTTGTATTCTTCAGACTTTCTCAACTCTCTAAGATGGGGCGCAACTCGGTTCTGTTCAAACACATGACTCAAGTGGATTTCAAGGAAATCCGACAGAAGGGAACGCCTACAGCTATAGAAGTCATTAACCGGGTAGCCGAGGCCGGACTAGAGTACTTTCTCGGCGGTCCCCACATTCTATATAGAGATGCGGTTGAAGAATTTTTCAACACCGCAACTCTCTCCGACGACAAGATCACCGCGACTGTAGGCGGTACTGAATTCGAGCTAACCGAGGAATCGGTTGCGGAGAGCCTGCGCCTTCCAACAGCCGGTCAAGATGCAACGGCGGATATAGAGATAAAAACGTTCGAAGCGGCTTGCCAGATACTCTCAGCGACTAAGGAGCCGATAAAAGTATCCGGTAACAAAGCGACATTGCGACCGGAGTACATACCGATTTGTGATATCTTCACAAAGGCGGTTCAGGCAAGAGGAGGAAATTACAGCCCCCTCACCAGGGACAAAATCAGGATGTTAGTCGGCCTGATAGAGGGCACAAAAGTGAACTGGGCGAAGGAAGTGTTCCACAACTTGAAGGAAATGGTGAAACCGGACACAAACCGGTCATGGGGATACGTCATTCCTCTTGGCAAAATCTTTCTTCACCACAACATCAACACCGGTCCCGGTGTCATTATCTCATCCGGAAGGTTAATCAGATCCAAACAATTCCTGGAAAGGAAGCAGCCGGCCCCTGGTTACACAGGTGGCCGAAAGAAGAAAACCGGCAAGAAAGCGGCCCCAGCTAAAGAAAAGGCCGAAGGCAAGGGCAAGGAGAAGGTAGTCTTCTCGGAACCGCCCCAACAAACAGAAGAGAAAGAGTCGGCCTCCACATCTGAAAGAACCGAATCAAAGAAGACCGATGACGAAAGACTGGATGATGAAGAGCATTCAGGCCCAAGTCCCGATAATACCGGTACGGGTGCAATTCATGAGACCGCTGAGGGCGGTGAGGAAGACAGTGAAGAAGAAGAGGAAGAGGACGAACCAATAAAGGCCGATGGTATAGCGCGCCAAATCTTGGAGACCATTGCACGGCGAGCTGATAATGTTGGCGAGATATACCGAGAATAGCACGAGCACCGGTTCAGCAAACGTTATAAAAACATTTTACCGGACTTAACCGACGAAGAGTGTTTCCGAAGGCTGAGGGGAATTGAGGACATAGTCATGGACCTCACAAACTCCGAAACTATCCACGAGGCCTTGGGGCGAACCTCCGTCTTAAGACCGCGAGCCCGGCTACAGAAGTTAACCGTTCGGATCCGGAAAATTAAGGAACGGTACGAGGAAACATCGGAGGATACCTTAACGCCTTTGGTGCTACAAAGGCTTGAGAAAGCGAGAAGAGAACTCGTTGAAGAAATAAAGCGGTTGGAGGAGATGTACAAACAAAGAGAAATACCGCACTATACAGCTCCACGGATCGATAAGAGTCCAACTCACGGTCCAACACCTCAAAGGGCGGATCCGGCAACAAATGAAGCCGAGGAATGGACGGAGACCCCTATTACAGCGCAACTTCCACATGAACAACCGGAAATCTCAAAACCGGGTATCACAGAAGAAAGGGTCAAGACCCTTATCCAAGAGTTTTGGGTCTCGAAGAAAAGATGCAGAAAACCGTTAGCTCGGCACTCCGGTTCGCCAACAAGACGAGGCAACTTTTGTTTTGGGCAGATAACCGGATGTCAGAAATCGAAGGTGACTACCGGGAAGATGCGGTTCTGCGCAGCAAACACCTTCGGCGAACCATGATTTTGGAGGATAAGACCTCCGAGATAGAAGATAATTTTGACCGGCTTGAAAGAGAGACCGATGAAAGACTGACAGAGGTTACTGAAGATCTGGTCGGCACAACACTTGACAGGGTCTCCGACCTTGAAAAGAAGAATGCAGGTCTCGAGGCCGAACTCAAGGCGCTTTCCGCACAGGTTGCTGAATTACTCAAAGCAAAAATGAATGCGGATACCGCGGTTGTGGAGGCAAATGCCCGAGCGGCTCAAGAAGTCCAGGATGCGCTGGACAACGAAGCAAGAAAAGCGAAGGATCCACCGCAACTTACCGAAGAGGAAGAAGCCGAGCGAGAGCGAAGGGCAATGGCTAAGTTTTCGGGTCTTGCAGAAACGGTAGTCGCTCAGCAACGAGAGGATGCGGAGCGGATAAACAATGAAAGGCAAAGACTCGCTAACTTTGCAAAAGCTAACAAGAAGAAAAAGGCGGCCTCTTCCGTTTCGGCTCCGGCAAAACGGAAAAGGGAATTCTCAAAGAAGGCTCAAGTGGCCGAGCTGCTGAATGAGGTCACTAACACGGTAATTGAGAGTCTACCGGATCAGGCTACTCATGTAGAAGAAGAAGATGAAGTGCACCTACAGCGGCGGTCTACAAGACAACGAGTCTCTGAATCGACCAGTCAACCGCAACCGGTGAAGAAAAAGCGGAACAAGGATCTAATGGCCAGCTATGACTTCTCAGACTCAGAATAGGGGCTTCCTTTCTTTTAACTATGTTTACTTTAGCTTTTCTATATAACATCTTATATTTTCGGTTATCTATCTTATATATATAAAGTTATTTTCGAAACCGGCCTACATTTGCATCTCTACATAGTTTTGATGATTTTAAATAAAATAATCAAAAAGGGAGAAATTGATAAGATAAAACATTTCCAAAATTTTTCTTAAAATCTTTCCAAATTTTTCGAAAAATTCTCCCAAGTCAGTTTAAAAAATCCGGTCAAATAAAGAACCGGCCTATGTTTGCAAACTTACATGATTTTGATAATTTTAAATAAAATAATCAAAAAAGGGAGAAATTGTTAGATAAAATTAGACTGGTTCACATAACCTAACTTAAATAAACCTTCCATGCAGGAACAAGGAACCGGGCCGGTCAAACAATTAAACCGGCTAAGAAGACTAGCCGGTCAAGCTACTAAACCGACCAGGAACACTTGGAACATGACAGCATAAAGAAAGGATCGGCCAAAGCTTAAAACCGGAAACATCAGACAGCCGATCAGCCACAAGACACAGAAATAACTGGAAGATGTCCGGTTAAACTACTCACACCGGAAGCCATCCGGTTAAGTCGAATGACCGACTAGTACAAGAAGACAATTCGGGTATCTGTTGAGAATGATACCAAAGGAACAGACTGAACACTTCCATATCCATACAAGTCTGAGGAAAGCCTGCAGGTTGCAGAAGATAGTCCTATAGGATCTTTCCACTTCGGGATAAGTTAGAAAGGAGATCTTCCAAGTACAGACAACTGTCTAACAGACAGTGTCCACATTGAGTAAAAGACAAACCTAGCAGGTTTGTCTTACACACCGGAAGAACAGACTGCCAAGTCTGTGAGATTGACCGTTAGGTCTGAGGTTGACCGTCAGGTCTGAAAAGATGACCGCAGGGTCTGAATCACTAAAACACTGAACCTCTGCACCTCTACTTAGCCAATCAGATTCAAGGAGATGAAATATAACCGTTGGCATATTTCATCTATAAAAGGGGCAGTTGAAGAAGAGTAAATGCGGGACAAGAGGGACAACAAGAGATTCTAAGAGCATTTAATTTACAAGTTCCAAACAGTGTATTCTATCTCTAGAAAAAGCCTAAGTGCTAAAGTTGAAGTGTGTGTGTTTTACAATTTCGCTGCAAATTGTAAGAGTGTTATCAAGCAAGAAATAAGTCTTGATCGGATTGTACTTGTATTCCTTAGTGAATATCCTTCTCGCGGTTTCGAGAGGAAGGGGTGACGTAGGAGTTTTATCTCCGAACATCCATAAAATTTGTCTTGTCATTTATTTTCTGCCGGTTCCATTATCTAACCTATCCGTACCGCTCTAACCTACTAAACTCTATCCAAGCCGAATCACCAAGTTACCGAAACCGACCCATCATTTTCTTTAACCTTCATCATCCGAAACCGGTTCTGCCTATCATACAAGTGTGCTGCTTCAACCTGAAACAAACCTCTTCCGCGCTTGAACCTAGTTCAAGGGTTTGTGACAGTTTGTGTAGTATTGAAACCCCGGTGTTAATCTCTAACCGGATTAACCACCACCCTTTGAGTGAAACCCGCTAACCGGTCCAACCCCGGTCCTCCAGCGGCTACCTAGATCCTAACAGAGGCTATCGAACCGAGTGTTTCAGGAACTTGTCCGCTTTCACCGTCTTTCACTTTTTTAGGGAGAAAATTTGAAAACTATTAGTAAGAGTGGGCCAATCAATACTTTGGATTTATCTAATAAAACTGGTACAACAATACTAAAATTGATCAATAAAGTTTGCATCAACAAGTGATGATTTTTTTATACAATAGTGTTTCTTCGTGTATGTACTCAAAAATTCGTACATGACACAAGAACATACAGGGGAAGCTAGATAATAGGTTTGGGACATAGTCCGGATCCTTATCAAGATCTGTCATTATGTTAGATACTTCTGATTCGTCCTCATCTCGGTTATCTCATCATCCATATTCACATCCTCTACGACAAAGAATGACTTTTCCTAAACGGCCAACTCTAAATAATAGTCTAACTCCTCCATCTCAAACACAACCTCCTCATTGTTAAGAAATTATGTTAGTTTGTTTATTAGTTTAATATTGTATATGGAGATGTATAACTCCTTGTTCTTATCTAGAAATAGTTATTTGTTCTCATCTTATCTAGTAGTTAATAGTAGTTTGTTGTTATTATCTTATCTAGTAGTTAGTAGAAGTTAATAGTTAGTCTTTAGAAGTTTATTTTACTTTTCAAATGTAAGATGATCCCTTTATTCCTTCAATAAATTCATCAAGTTCCTTCTTACAAATTCCTCTTCTATAATTATTTAACTTAACTTGTCAATTGGTATCAGAGCAAGGTCTTCTACGTTGCAACGTAGAAGAAAGGTGAAGTAATCAATGGTAATCGAAAATAATTTTGTTCAAGCTTCAAAACCGAAGTTGAATGATCACTGTGAACATTGGTGTATGTTAATGGAGAACTTCCTTCGATCCAAAGAGTATTGGAGGTTAATAGAAGAAGGTCTATAGTTGAATGATCACTATGAAAATAATTTTGTTCAAGCTTCAAAACCGAAGCTGAATGATCACTATGAACATTGGTGTATGTTAATGGAGAACTTCCTTCGATCCAAAGAGTGTTGGGTCAAATTATTTTGACTGAGTGTTGAAATAATTTAACCATTGAGATTTTGATGATGAAATGACTTATGAGTTTTGATGCAGGTATATTGAAATCATATTTCATAAGACTTGGCTCTAATGAGGGTCATTAGACCGATTTTGGCATTAGATGCATAGAATTAGACGTACAGTCTAACTCAACGAAGTTAGACGTGTAGTCTAATGAATGCATAGAATTAGACGTACAGTCTAACTCAACGGAGTAAGACGTTAGTCTAATGGATGTATAGAATTAGACGTACAGTCTAACTCAACGGAGTTAGACGTGTAGTCTAATGAATGCATAGAATTAGACGTACAGTCTAACTCAACGGAGTTTGACGTGTAGTCTAATGAATGTATAGAATTAGACGTATGGTCTAATAGATATTCGGAATTAGACGTGCAGTCTAACTCAACGGAGTTAGACGAGTAGTCTAATATATTTGCAATTAGACGGATAGTCTTATATATGCGGAATTAGACGTGTAGTCTAACTCAGTGGAGTTAGACGTGCAGTCTAATAGAAAGTGAAAGTTAGACGTGAGTCTAACTCCTTCAAATTAGTCTAAGGTAGAACCGGAATTAGACGTGTAGTCTAACTCAGTGGAGTTAGACGTGCAGTCTAATGGTTATTGGATAATTAGACGTGTAGTCTAATTAAGTGAAAGTTAGACGTGAGTCTAACTCCTTCAGATTAGTCTGAGGTAGAACCGGAATTAGACGTGCAGTCTAACTTAGTGGAGTTAGACGTGCAGTCTAATGGTTATTATATAATTAGACGTGTAGTCTAATTAAGTGAAAGTTAGACGTTAGTCTAACTCCTTCAGATTAGTCTGAGGTAGAACCGGAATTAGACGTGCAGTCTAACTCAGTGGAGTTAGACGTGCAGTCTAATGGTTATTGGATAATTAGACGTGTAGTCTAATTAATTGAAAGTTAGACGTGAGTCTAACTCATTCAGATTAGTCTGAGGTAGAACCGGAATTAGACGTGCAGTCTAACTCAGTGGAGTTAGACGTGCAGTCTAATGGTTATTATAATTAGACGTAAGTCTAATTCTATTAGACCAGGCGATCTAATAGACTCTGTTATTAGAAGGGGATGTTTGATTTCATTAGACTGATTTTCACAATCCGTCTAACTGAAATACGTCTAATGCTCAGCTTAAGCAGTATGCTTGAAGCTAGCATTTGTCTACCCACGTGCTATAGCTGTACCCTACTCCTACTCCACTTTCTAGTGAAGATCAGTACAACAACTATATGCATCAAACCAATGAATGCCATGTAAGAGAATTTTCCTCACATTACTTGTTTTGCAGGTACATCCCTAATGGAATATTCGGCGCACTACCAGTGATGCACGGACACGATCCTTGTGCTCAGAACCTGCTGTGTACAATGGAGGCTTTCCAATGGAAGAGTGTCACGTATCATTCTAAAAGATTCGACCGTTAGCTCATGCTCAGTATTTAACAAATCTGAAGGACAACGGACAATATGCCTTACGAACAGCCTTAAGAGAACTACTAACCTTATGAATTTTCCGATCTTGAGAGAATTCAAGCCTTTGAATATTCATACTGTGAAGATGCTTTCTGATTGTACTGTGTGAATCAAGAGAGAGCTAGAATTAGCTGAGTGATATTCTTCATCTTGTAATTGAACAGAAAGTGTTATGTTCAATAGTGAGCTAAGTGTGTGTAAACTGTATTTGATTCGAATCATATTATAGTTAATCCTTCCGGTGGTTGTAAGAAAGGGTGACGTAGGAGAGTTTCTCCGAATATCCATAAACAAACTGGTGTGTTCTTTCATTTCTGTCATCTTTTCATATTTCATCTTGTGCTTAAAACCCAAGTAAACAATTCCGCCTTGAATCTGTTTCAAGTGTTTACAAGTGTTTGCGTAGAATAGAAAGCGAATTAAATCCCTAACAGGATTTCTTTCAAACCGTTTTTCATAAGCATTCATCCTTAGCCAGACCCCCGTCTCTATCGATAAAGTCGATCCTATCATTGGTGTATGTTAATGGAGAACTTCCTTCGATCCAAAGAGTATTGGGGTTAATAGAAGAAGGAATTCCGACAATTGCTAGAGAATTTGAACCAACAGATGCAGAACCAAAAACCATTAATGAGGCAAGGTTGAAAGATTTAAAGGTAAAAAATTATCTCTTTCAAGCTATTGATAGAATGGTATTAGAAACCATTCTAAATAAGAATACATCAATGGATATTTGGGAATCTTTGAAACAAAAGTATAAAGATTTTGTTAGAGTGCAAAGAACACAAAGACAATCTCTTCGTAAAGAGTTTGAAATATTAAACATAAAGACAGAAGAATTTGTGAATGATTATTTTGTTAGAACTCTTGTTATTACAAATAAAATGAGAGTCACTGGTGAAAAGATGAAAGATGTTGTAGTTATTGCAAAATTTTGAGATCTATGATATCTAGATTTGATTATGTTATATGTTCAATGGAGGAATCAAATGATGTTGATACTCTATCAATTGATATTTTGCAAAATAGTTTGCTGGTTCATGAAAAGAGGATGAATGGACATGTTTTTGAACAAGAACATGCTCTAAAAGCTTCACATGTTGATCAAGGAAAAGGAAGAGGTCGAGGAAATGGTGGTAATAGAGGAAAAGGTAGTGGGTTGAGGAAGACAATACTTTTGATAAATCTACTATTGAGTGTTACAATTGTCATAAACTTGGACATTTTTTTATGAGTGCCCAACCAAAAAAGGTGAGATTAAAGCACAATTTGCTAAAACTAATGAAGATGCTCTATTAATGGCATATGAAGAAAACAATGTGAGTGATAAAGAAGAATCATAATTTATTGACTCTGGCTGTAGCAATCACATGTGTGGGAAAAAGGAAATATTTTGTAGACTCAATGAAAACATTCTTAAAACCATCTGATTTGGAGATTATAGAAGTCTGGAGGCTAAGGAAAAAGAAGATGTACGTGTCATTGTGGAAGAGACTATGCAGACCATTCAAGATGTTTTCTATGTTCCTGGTTTGAAAAGTAATTTGCTTATTGCAGGCCAATTACTAGAAAAACATTTGACAGTTCTTCTTCAAGATGGAAAGTGTAAGATATTCATGCAGAAAAGGGAATAATTATGACAACTCAAATAGCAACAAATAGAACTTTCATTCTTCATTCTCAAAAGATGGAGAAAGAAGAGACATGTTTCTCATCTATAGAAAGTCATCTATAGAGTATCTGGACACGAAGAATCAATGAAAGAATGGCATGATCATTGAAGAAAATCATAAAAACAAGAAAAAATGTCTTTCAAATGGTGAAAACTACAATCGGAAATGGAAGAGGGGTACTATTCTGGCATGTTCTTGGCTGGATAATATTCCCATTATATTCAAATAAGAAATGCAAGGAAACAGAGTTAGAAGAGAATACATCAAGTACTCATTTAGAGACGTCTATGAAGGTAAATGTGATTCACTTTTGAGGCGTATTCCAGAAGGTGATAGAATCCTAAACCTAATGAGGCAGAAGCAACTCAATGAAAGTAATGATGAAATATGCTAGAAAATAAAAAGCAATGAGAAGTTTATTACAGGAAAGGCATGGGAAATGGTTAGAACAAGAGGACATGAGGTAGATTGACATAATGTGGTATGGTCTCCAAAGATTATTCCTCATCACCAATTTATTCTCTAGCTGGTATACAGAAAAAGGTTGACAACAAAAGACATAATTCAAAAATACATAAACATTCCTGATATCAACTGTGTTCTATGTTCGGGAGTTGAGGAAAGCATAAACCATTTATTTGGAGAATGCTATTTTGTAATACAAATTTGGAGGATGTATACTGTAAACATGAACATCATAAACTTTCCAGGAATATGGGAAGAAATCCAAGAGTGGATGAAGAATAAAGCAAAAGGAAGATTCTTCTATGTAAGTATGTTGAAATGCTACTTTGGAATAGTAATCTACAATATCTGGAAAGAAAGAAATTCAAGAACTCACAATGGAAGAAGTAGAACCGCTGAAGATATTTGGAAAGATATAACTTCAGATGGAAATGCACTCATTCAATCCTGGAGAGGAATCGAAAGGAATGAAGAGAATAGAAAGCTCTACCAGATATGGGATATTTCGTTTGAGAATGTCACAAGTAGAATAAAAATAAAAACGTTGTAGGCTCAAATTGATTATTGTTATTGTCAGTAATTTAATTATTGTTTCATTGTTAAATCTAGAAATTGTCTAGATCTGATCTTAAACTTTTGTATTTTTTTTTCTTTTTTTGGGTTTTTTTAATAAAATGACACTAAGTTGTTTTCCAAAAAAAGAAATATAAATATGTTAATCTTTTTTATTATTTGTCTACCTTTTATATTAAAAAATAGTTATAATTTATTAATAAAAAGTGAAATGTTATTTTTAAATTTTATCAAAAAATTAATATTAATTTTTTTTATTGGTTTACAAAATATGAGAATGCATAAAAAAAAATTATAAATAAAACTTGATTTAATTGTTAAAGTGGTCATCATTCACATTCGAGACTAGAGTTTGAATTTTCACAAATGCAAATTTATGTAATATATGTGTGGATAAAATGTCGATTATGGTTGATTTGTCTAGGATAAGGGACCAATAACAAAAGATCATAAGATTAAATGTCTCAATTGGAATTGGTGATTAAAAATATAAAAGGAGACCTATCACACACATGTCTAAATATTCTCTTTATTTGAATCTCACAAATTTCTTCTAGACTTTTATCCTTTATTATTTCAACTATTTTTAATAAATTCTAAAAATAACCTATCCAAATAAAATATTCTTTTATACCTTTTATTTTATTTCGTACAATTATACCAAGCATAGGTTCTAGCTATTTTATCTTGTAGTATTTTAATTACAAAAGTTGATGCATTATTTTCCATATTTTTATATTTCTTAAAAGTTTACATTATTTGGCTTTCAATTGTTAATTTTAATTACTAAATGCTCTTTTGATTCAAAGAATAGTCCATACGATTATTACATGTCAGTGTGTCTTTATCCTTCAAATCCTTATAAGATGGAAAGACGTCAGATCACTACAAGACTCATAAAATCTCGAGTTAACTCTTGCAATCTTGCGATTTTACGATTTCACAGAAAATTAACGAGTATGATTTTAAGTAAATTCTTACGATTTTAAATTTACGATAAAAATATTTTACGAGTTTATAAATAATTTCGATTTTACGATTTTATACGATTTTACGTTTAAAAAAAATTATATTTCAAAATTAAAAAATAAAGTTATTATTTATTCAAATAAATAAATAAAATTAATTAATTTTGTAAGCATAATATTTTAATAGTGTTATTTATTTATTATTAATTTTTAATTAATTTTATATTTAAATATATAAAATATTTAAATTAGTTAAGTACAAAATATTTTATTATATATATAAATAATAATAATAATATATAACTATTATTTTTTAAAATTAATCTCTTACGATTTCAAGTAAACTCTAGATTTTACAAGTTTACAACTAACCAACGATTTTACGTAAACTCTAGATTTTACAAGTTTACAACTAACCAACGATTTTACGTAAACTCTCGATTTTGACCGCCTTAGTTCACTACCACCAAAATATGAACTTCCCTCCTTTAGTACGAAAGGGAGAAACCGGCTAGGGTTTATGTTTATCTTCCTTAACAAAAGAGAAGGGTATTTAAATATTATATAACTAGAAGGACAAAATTTTATATTCAAGTTTTAATATTTAACCATTATGATTTATAATATGAATTTGATGATAATAATTCATATAACTAATATTCTTTTATACCTTTTATTTCGTACAATTATATAAAGCATAGAATAGCTAGTTTATCTAATAAGTTTTAATATAGTATTTTAATTACAAAAGCTGTTGCATTATTTTCCATATTTTTATTTTTATTGAAAGTTTACATTTTTAGTTTTCAATTGTTAATTTTAATTACTAAATGCTTCTTTGTTTCAAGGTAGTCAATACAAAGATAGATTGTTATGTGTCATGTGTTTCTTTATCCTTCAGATCCTTAAAAGATTGAAAAACATCCATCCACTACCTCGAAAATATGAACTTCCCTCCTTAAGCATGAAATGGAGAAACCGGCTAGGGTTTAGCTTTATCTTCCTTGGCAAAAGGGTGATGGTCATCTAGTGCTTCACTTATTCATGATCATCTATATGTCATAAAATATTAAAATACATAAACAAAAAATGATTTTTGTAAGTTTGGTGTAATTGTTGACATGAGTGATAATTACATTAAAAAGAAATGTAACCTACAATTTAATTCATTAATCAATCAAAAAAGAAAACTCAATTTTGACTCATATCCTCACAAAGAAAATGCTCAAATCCGGTCCACTATTTCCATCCGGGCTCAACATATATAACGTTTCTGAATCTTTGGATCCCACAACCCGTTCAAAATGTGCCCTTACATAGGCCAATTCACCGTCCGGTCCCTCTATCTCCGATCGACCAGGGAGAACTCCAGCTCCCATCGAAACTGCCCGAAGAAGCTCCATTACCTACATATACATATAGCTTATGTTTTCATTTTATTCTTATAAAAACAATATAAGTTGTCACATATTAATTCCAAAACACAACAGAGAAAATCATTATAAAAAAATTGCCCAAAACATCTTAAACATTGAAAGATATCATCAAACAAGCAGTGCAAAAATGAGATTAATCACGAGTAAAGAACATCACATCAAGACACACAAAATAAAAACATATCATTTTTCATCTTTGCACATGACTTTGCAGTGGTGGAAACGGGATTGAAGTTCAATTTTAAATTATAATGAATAAATATATTAGTAGTTTTATAATATATTTAATAAAAATAACATAATTTAGTTAGTTAAATGTTTTACCGTACAAAATTCATTCATTCATCATAAGAAGATCTTGTTAGTAAAAGAAAATAAACAAAAACTGTCAAAATTTAATAAAAAAATTAGCAAAATAGAAGATTGTCAAGAACACATAGAACTCAAACTCATCAATCATGCATTATCATATAAATTTTTTTGTACAAGTTAGTTTACTTTTGAAAATATGCACCAAAACCATAACCTTTTGTAAAATATAAAAAATAAATTGTTACAATTACAAATTCAAAGTTACCATCATGAAAAATCATAAGAAAAACACCTAAAATATCAGAATCATGAAAAGTTAACCTTAAAAAACAACAAAAAGAACATAAAATAATCATAATCATAATAACATATATCAAAACAAAAAGATCCTATATAATATTAAAAATTACCTGAACATCTTCATCATTTGGCTCTCGCCTTACACTATACCCACTCTTCTTCCCATTACAATACATGGTCCACATGGGTTCTTCCAAAAGCGGCGTCTTATCTTTCTCCGCCCTTTTCTCACATTCCAACGCAATCCTCACCATTCCCATACTCATCTCCTTCTGCAACATACTCGTGTTTATCGCCAATTCAACCACCGCCGTCGGAAGCGTACGAGGATTCTCCTGTATCAACAAACTGGCCCGTCCCTTTCGGTTCCCAAACAGGGTCCCGCTAATTCGATCCGACGAGACCCCACCTCGATGGAGGTGAATATCGGCAAGTACACCGCCAGAGATGTGGGGGAATTTGCAAACGGGGGTAATGATGGGTAAGGTACGAAAAACTGATCGAAACACACGGAAAAATTTTGTGGGTTTGTTTTTTTTCTTGTTGGAAGGCTGGGCGAGTTGAGAGAGTGGAGGCGGCGGAGGAGGAGGAGGATTTGGTGGTGGTGGTGGACCTGGTGGTGAGTTTGATGATGTAGCTCCGGCTCCGGCTCCGGCAACGAATCCGGCTGCGGAAGAGGTTGATGTTCTTGGTGTAACCCCCATTACTGGATCCTTCATAATTAGGCAATTAGGGAGGAGGGGAAGACGAGAGAAGGGAGAGGGAGTGTGGATGAGAGTTAAGTTCGGGTCATTTCATTTCTAAGAGGAAATTAATGGTTATTATTAGCTAATTTTATTGTTTTTAATTTTTCAATTAATAATAATAGTTGTTATAATTAATTAACACTCTGTTTTCAATGAAAATCTATTAAATTTATATTATTAAATGTGTAACGGAGGAAAGTGTGTATGAGAATCTGAGTTGATGTGGAAAATGGAAATATATAAGAAATTAAATCATTTTTAAGCTCAATTTTAATGGGTTGCATAGACATCAAGAAATTATATATGTTCACCAACGGTTGTTTAGATAATATTTATATAAGTGTTTATTGTTATACAAACAAAAAAAATGATTGAAATAAGCCAAATGAGTTAGTAAGTGTTGCATAAATTTTATAAGATTAAATAATATACTATGAGTCCAAAATGATGTTTCATTGTCATTGACAAGCCAATTAGCTTGTATAGTTCATTGACTGTCAAAAATGTTTAGAAAAACCCTGACAGAAACACAAAAGAAGAAAAAACCAAACAAAAGAACACTAACAGAATTTGATAACGGAGTTCGGCCAAAATGTTGCCTACGTCTCCGAGCACTAAGGCTATCAATTAATAAGGAAGAAGAGATACAAATTTGGGTGCAATAAACCAAAGAGGGGAGAGTTTCTTTTATACACTAAGAAACTTCCCCAACTCCCATCATCTTCCGATATGGGATTTATGCTAATTGTGAATATAGTTTCTTTTATATACTAAGAAACTTCTTTCACTCCCATCATCTTCCGATGTGGGATTCTAATTGTGCCAAAAACAACAAATCTCCACCTTGGCACAATATCCAAATACTAATCTTCAATATTAAAAATAAACCTTCAGTGCTTCCAATTGGCGCTCTTCAGCGCCGACTCAAACGCGAAACATGTGTACCAAATCTAAACAATTAGATTTGGTTTTCCCCATGTCTTTCATCTCGAACTCTTTACTCAATTGAGCCTTCAATTTGTCAACTTCATATTGGCTCTTTGATGCTATCAACATATCATCAACGTACAAGAGTAGATAGATGTAAGACTCATCTTGCAATTTGCGCAAATACACACATGAACTGAATCTGCTTCTTATGTACTTGTGCTCCATCATAAACTTGTCGAGTCGCTTGTACCATTGTCTCGACGATTGTTTCAACCTGTACAATGATCTGTTCAACTTGCAAACCCAATTTTCTTTATCAGCAACTTTGAATCCATCTGATTGATAAATGTAGATTTCCTCGTTCAAATGACCGTGTATGTCTGCGGTCTTCACATCTGGTTGAGCTAGCTCCAAATTCATCTGCGCTACCAAGGCCAACAAAATTCTAATGGAAGAGTGTTTAACAACAGGAGAAAGTACCTCATTATAATCACCTCCTTCCTTCTGAGCGTAGTCTTTAACTACCAATTTTTCCTTGTAGCGAACATCAAATTTTTCAGGAAATCCTTCTTTCTTAGCAAAGATCCATTTACAACCAATAACCTTCTTCTCTTTTCGTAGATGCCTCAACTTGCATGTCTCATTCTTCTGAATATATTGCATCTCATCTTCCATAACACCTCTCCTTTTTCCATTTTCAGTACTTCGACTGACATCTGAAAAAGTGGATGAAACATCATCTACGACTAGAAGTGCATAGGCCGCCATGTCAACAAACCAACCTGGTTTTTGAATAACTCGTCTTGGCCTATTAACAACAATTGATTCACTTTGTTCTGAAGGTTCTTGGGTCAGAACCTCTTCCTCATTTAACTCTTCGTCTGTCGTCGGAGAGTCACTTCTAATTGGGCTTATCTTTATCTGCTCAAACTCCACCTGTTGCGGAGTACAATCAATCTTGTCTGGTGTTACCTTATTCAACATTGAATAATCATCAAAAGTAACATCTCTTCTGATATTGGTTTTCTTTGCATCCAAACACCAGAGGCGATATTCTTTAACTCCCGTATTAAATCCCATAAAAAGAGCCTTCTTTCCTCGTGGATCCAACTTTGATTCAACTACATGATAATATGTAGTAGAACCAAAAATATCCAAAGAATCATAATCAGTTGCAGGTTTTCCAGACCATACCTCTAATGGAGTCTTGCCACCAAGTGCAGACGATGGTAGGCGATTTACCAAATGTTGAGCGTATGACACAGCTTTTGCCCAAAATTTCCTGTCTAACCCAGCATTAGACAACATACATCGAACTTTCTCCACCAATGTCCTGTTCATACGTTCCGATACTCCATTCTGCTGTGGTGTTTTTCTAATTGTGAAGTGTCGAACTATGCCACACTCTTGGCATAACTTCTGGAATGGATCATTCTTGTATTCTCCACCGTTATCAGTCCGGAGAACTTTGATCTTTCTTCCTGTCTCGTCTTCAACTTGAGTTTTCCATTTAAGAAAAATCTCAAACACTTCACCTTTGTTCTTCATAGTAAACACCCAAACTCTTCTGGAAAAATAATCAATAAAAGTAACAAAATAATGTCTACCTCCAAGAGAAGGAGTCTTGGCAGGTCCCCAGACATCTGAGTGCACATAATTCAAAATACCCTTGGTATTATGCATAGCAGTGCCAAATTTTACTCGCCTTTGTTTTCCCAGAATACAATGTTCACAAAAATCTAACTTACAAACTTTTGTACCTTTCAATAATCCTTGCTTGACAAGAGTTTGTATAGATTTCTCACCAGCGTGCCCCAATCGCATATGCCATAACTTTGTTGCCTCTAATTCCTTACTGCTCCCGGAAGTTGATACACATGATGTCCCATTAACTGTACTACCTTGATAATAATACAAATTATTACTCTTCTTGATAGCTTTCAACATCACTAGCGCTCCAGATATTACCCTAAGAACTCCATTTTCCAATTTCACATGTAGGCCTTTTGACTCCAAGGCCCCCAAAGAAATGAGATTCTTTTTCATATTCGGTATGTACCGAACATCTCTAATAATTCTGGTGGATCCGTCATCATTCCTCAGCTTGATTGAACCTATCCCTTTTATTTTACATGTATTAGCATCTCCCATGTAAACAACTCCACCATCTAGCTCCTTAAAGTCAAAGAACCACTTTCGAACTGGTGTCATATGATAAGTGCAGGCTGAGTCCAATATCCACGCATCAGGATGTGATGTTGTGTGTGACATCGATAAAGAGTATTCTGAATCTGTATCACATTTGTTTTCTGCAACATTCGCATCTTCATAATCTTTCTCTTTCTTCTTCAACTTTTGGCAGTTAATTTTCCAATGTCCTTTCTCACGACAGAAAGCACATTCATCTTTGGCAACTCTACTTTCAGATCTTCTTTCTTTCCCTTTTGATTTGATCTGCTGACGGCCTCTGACCATCAATGCTTCATCTGTTGTACTTACTTTGCTTTTCCTTTTATCCTGCTTTCTCAATTCATTACTATATAAAGCAGAACTTACATCATCAAAAGAAACATTTCCTTTCCCATGAAGTAACGTTGTTTCTAAGTGTTCAAATTCATCAGGAAGGGACGATAGCAACATCAAAGCCAAATCTTCATCCTCAAACCTAACGTCAAAGTTTAACAAATCCAATCCATTGTCCCATTTTTTCAGGTGAAGTGCGAACTGTGCGATCAGCGTGCCGTGTGTGCCGCGATATGCCGTCGCGGTCGTAATCGTCGTTGAAGAAACCCTCGATTGCAGTCGCAAAGAAATCACACACCATTCGTTGACGTGCGAACTGTGCCATCTGTGCGATTTGTGCAATCCGTGTTCCGTGTGCGTCGTGATTTCATCTCTCGGTCGGAAGGGTCGTCTTTCCGCAGAAATCTACTAAATCTACTCATCGATCTCTCGGTCAAGACTAGAGTACATCAGGAAATCAATTTCAAACCTATGTGTACTGTAAAGTTGTTAAAAGCTTCGCTGACACGAATCCGTCCGTGTCGGCCACTTTAAATATGACTTTTGCAAACATTGTAGCTTCAGCAGTACGGGAAATTCCCTCTTTGTCAACAGTTGGTACAAGCCCGGCCAACTCTCTTAATCGGGCAATGGGTGAATCCAGCACATGCTCCCCTGATCCTAAGATAGAAAATTCGAATGCAACTAACCTCCACAAAGGCTTAGGAGAGAATCACACGAATATCCTCTTTGAAAATCATGGGTCTCCAAAGCTAGGAGGAAATGGTGGAAATCTGACTGACGTGAGCAAAAGCAATAATAAAGATTTTGCAGTCAACACGCCAGGTATGTTTTTTACCAATCCCAATAACACTCATGAGATGAATGAAAATGATAATAGAACTGTTAGTGGAATACATGCTGATAGCCTAGATTGTGATAGTCTAGGACATGCTCTAGGAAAAGATAGAGTAGTTCTGGAAAATAGTCTAGGAAATAAAAATGCACAGGTCATTAACTCGGATTCTAATGGGAATCAAATTCAACTTGAGACTATTGAGATAACTGACTCAGACGAAGAAGCAGAGAAAATAATTCAGAAAGAATTGAAAAGAGAGAGAATTAATGCAGAAAATCTGGGTGAAACAGGAAAAATGCAAAGAATGGCAGCGAAAGTATTGGGTAAAGAAACAGACCCGAGGAAATGGAGGGTTGGTTTTAATGAAAGGGCCAATCTGAAAGGACTTAGAAATCAGATAACGAAATTATTGATACTGGGAAAGAAAGGTCAAATCGTTTTAAGCAAAGAGAAAAGCCAACAGTACACAGAGCAGCTCAACCTACATTACCTACAAGACTGGAATCTCCTCAAAAAAGAGGAGTACGATACTATTGTGAGCTGGTCTGTTGAAACTTTGAGAGATCTCTCTAAATGCCCCAAAACCAGAGTCTACTTCATCAAGAACAATTCTAATTGGAATGTAGACCAGGTCTGGAAGAAAGCTGAAGAACAAAGAAAAACTCAAGGGAAGGATCAGAAAACAGGGCAAAACCAGAGTAACGAGCAGAACGAACAACAGAAACAGAATGTAGGGCAGAAGAACATAGGGGAAACAAAAGCTGACAATCCAGTTCAAGAGAGGGGAAAGATTTTTCTTGGAACATTTAAGCCAAAAGTTGAAATTATCGGTTCCCCGTTTGAATTCAAACTACCCCAAGAAGTTGAGGAAAACTGCGTAAATTCATGGAAGAATGTCATAGTGGGAAACTTCATCGGAAGAAATAAGGTTCCATTTCTAGTAACCAAAAAAACTCTAATGGAACAATTGGGGGAAAATGGTCTAGAAAAGGTAACATCAAACATTCATGACTTGTACTTTCTCAAATTCAAAGAAGGATCAGATCTCGAAAGTATTCTGATCAATGGGCACACATTTGTTGGAAAAAACTACATGAAACTCGAAAAATGGACAGAAGGTATGAACCTCTTCAGCAAGCCCAAAGAAACTGCGCAAATCTGGTTCCAATTGCGCAACATCCCTCCCCACATGTATAACCCTGAAGCATTAAGTCACTTTGCGAGCCTATTGGGGAGTCCACTCTACATGGACCCAACTACAGAAAAAGGTGAGCATATGACTTATGCTAGGATGTGCATTGAGATACACCCGAGATCAAATCTTCCATACCAGATGACGGTAACAGACAGAAAAGGTGAACCCACAATTATGAGAATCTCATATGAGTGGAGGCCGAATAGATGCTTTGACTGTAATACATTCGAACATGTCTGTTACAAGTGCCCGAAAATAATTGAAGAAGAAAGGAAGAAGAAGATCGAGAAAGAGACAAAGATAGAGACAGAAAAGAAACAGAAAAGAAACAGAAAGAAGAACAAGAAATGTTGGAAAAGGAAAAGGTTGAGAATGAAAGACAGAAAATGGTTACTAAAGAATTAGTATTGAGTAAACAGAAGAATCAAGATAAGGAAGGAAATTCAGAACATGGTTTTGAAGAACAGGGGAAGAAAGACAGAGTGGTAAGAGATTCAGAATCAAAGGCTGAGAATGAAGAGGTAACAAAGAAACTTGAATTGGAAGCAAGAATCAATAACGAAGAGGTTGTGGAAAGGGAAAGTGTGGGAGAAAGCAAGAAAGGGGAAGTGGGTGAAGGAAATGGGAAAGATAAAGAAGAGGAAGCTGAATCGATTGAAACTGTACAATCTCCAATTCAAAAAAAAGTTGACTAGAGAAACACAAAAATCCCAAAACAAGAAGGTAAGAAAATTAAGGAAAATACAATTCCTTATAGCCCTGCTATATGGGAAAAACAGAAAGGAAGAAAAAGTAAAGGAAGGGGAAGTAAAGCTGGAACATCTTCTTTTCATTAATGAACTTAATGACATGGAATATTAGAGGGTTAAATGACCCCATAAAAAGAAGAGAAGTTAGAAGAATAGCAGAGAAGAATGAAATCACAGTATTTGGAATTATTGAAACAAAAGTCAGACAAAGTCAAATAGAGAATGTTGCCCAAGGTTGCTTCAAAGAAGAATGGGAATTTATTCATAACTCTGATGGGATTAAAAGTAGAATCTGGGTAGGATGGGATAAAAGAAGGGTTGAATAAGAAAATTTTTGAAAGCAAGCAAGTTATTTTGACAGAGGTTATCAATTTGATGACAAGGGTAAAAATATTTGTTGCGGTAGTTTATGCAAGCAACTCTGGGACAGAGAGGAAGACACTTTGGAATGATTTAAGAAGAAGAATTACGGACGACGAACCATGGGTTATTATGGGAGATTTTAACGTTACAAGATTCAGGAATGAAAGAGAGCCTGAGACAGACATAACACAAGACATGCAAGATTTCAACGAATGCATTCGAGACATAAACTGCATTGAACCGTCTTTCTCAGGTAATCTATTTTCATGGTCAACTACAAGAGGGGCGGACAACATGAGAAAGAGCAGAATTGATAGAGGCCTAGTGAATGAAAAATGGGTGGAATTTTACCCAAGAAGCCAAATACAGGTTTTGCAACCAGGTATATCTGATCACTGCCCTTTGAAATTCTTTTGGGAAAAGGAGAAAAAACAGAAAAGACCCTTTAAGTTCTTCAATTTCTGGATGAAAGATGAAGAATTTAATAAAATCCTTAATGAAACTTGAAACATCAAAATTAATGGAACAAAGATGTTTAGAGTTTGTGAGAAACTAAGATTACTTAAAGGAAAGCTGAATAAACTAGACCGGAAAAAATATAGTGGGATTTCTAAAAGAGTAGAGGAAGCCAGAATGAAACTAGAGGAAATACAAAGCAAGGCACTAAGAGCCCCAAATCTACCTTATAATAGGGAAGAGGAAAAAGAGGCTCTTACGCGATTCAAAGACCTCTGTTCTAAAGAGGAAAGTTTTGCTAAGCAAAAATCTAGAGAAAATTGGCTTTCATTAGGAGACAAGAATACTTCTTTCTTCTATAAAAAATGTTCATCAAGGAATTTCAGAAATCAGGTCCTAAGGCTCACAAACTCAAATGGAGATGTTTTACAGGGACAAAAAGCAGTTCATGAGGAAGCAATAAGTTTCTACAAAGAGCTGATTGGAACAGAAACTAGCACAACAATAGAGGACAACCGAAGATTGCTTCAACAGATTGTGCAAAGGAAAATCAGTGAAGAAAGTGGTAACAAATTGATTACAATAGTTAGTATGGAAGAAGTTAGAAAAGTTGTGTTTTCGATGAAAGGGGATAAAAGCCCAGGGCCAGATGGTTTCAACGCGAACTTCTTCAAAGAAAACTGGGAAATAGTGGGTAAAGATGTAAGCGAAGGGGTTTTGGAATTCTTCCAAAACAGGAAAATGTTGAAGCAATGGAACGTCACAGTGTTGAATTTGATTCCTAAGAATTCAATTCCGGAAAAAATTCAGGACTTTCGTCCTATTTCATGTTGCAATGTTATTTATAAAATTATTTCAAAAATTATTTCGCAACGTTTGAAAACAGTTATTGATAAACTTGTAGGATTAGGGCAATCAGCATTTATTCCCAAACGCTCTATTTCCCATAACATCCTACTCATGCAAAGCTTATTGAATGGATATGGAAAGAAAAACATATCGCCACGTGTGGCTTTCAAAATTGACATTAAAAAAGCTTTTGACTCGATCAGATGGGGATCAATCCACGAATTCCTCCTTGTTGCAGGTTTTCCAATTATTTTCATTGATTGGATTATGCAATGTGTTTCCACTCCTCACTTTGTTGTGAGCGTGAATGGTATTCATGGAGGCTTTTTCAAGGGTGAAAGGGGAGTAAGGCAAGGAGACCCTATATCTCCTTACTTATTCGTCTTAATAATGGAAATTCTTGACTGCATTTTAAAAATGCTTTTGAGAAGTCATCATTTCAAATTTCACCCGTACTGCAAAGAAGAAGCAATAACCCATATATGTTTTGCAGATGATCTATTTTTTGTGGCTTATGCGGATGTTGAATCTGTTAGTATAATCAAAGAAGCTCTAACAATCTTTTCGAGTATTACAGGTCTATACATCAATGAGGACAAAAGTCAGGCTTTCTATGGAGGGGTTAATGAAGAAAGGAAAGAAAACATTTTCAATATTATGGGAATCAAGGAAGGTGAACTACCAGTGAAATACCTTGGAGTACCCCTGTCATCAAAACAACTTCGATACAATCACTTTAGACAACTGGTAGAAAAGGTTAGAAATTCTGTTTTGGGTTGGGCTACGAAAAAACTGTCTTATGCAGGTAGAATCGAGCTCGTTAAAAGAGTCATTTTTGGAATTATTGGCTACTGGGCACAACAGATAGTCATCCCAAAGAAAGTAATGGCTGAACTCGATAGAATCATGAGAGACTACATATGGGGAACACAAGGCAGAGGAGGAAAAAAAGTCAAATGGGAGGATGTTTGCACTCCCATAGAAGAAGGAGGACTAGGAATAAAAAGTTGTGTTGAATGGAACAAAGCCCTCACCATCAAGAGCTTATGGGAGTTGGAGCAAAAAGCGGACTCCCTATGGGTCAAATGGGTGCATACAAGATTTATGAAAGAAGAGCAGAGTATCTGGACACTAAGCATCAACGAAAGAATGGCATGGTCATTGAAGAAAATCCTAAAAACAAGAAAAGATGCCTTTCAAATGGTGAAAACCACAATTGGAAATGGAAGAGGGGTACTGTTCTGGCATGATCCTTGGCTGGATAATATTCCCATTATATTCAAAGAAGAAATGCAAGGAAACAGAGTTAGAAGAGAATACATCAAGTACTCATTTAGAGACGTATATGAAGGTAGATGTGATTCACTTTTGAGGCGTATTCCAGAAGGTGATAGAATCCTAAACCTAATGAGGCAGAAGAAACTCAATGAAAATAATGATGAAATAAGCTGGAAAACAGAAAGCAATGAGAAGTTTATTACAGGAAAGGCATGGGAAATTGTTAGAACAAGAGGACAGGAGGTAGATTGGCATAATGTGGTATGGTCTCCAAAGATTATTCCTCGTCACCAATTTATTCTCTGGCTGGTATACAGGAAAAGGTTGACAACAAAAGACAGAATTCGAAAATATATAAACATTTCTGATATCAACTGTGTCCTATGTTCGGGAGTTGAGGAAAGCATAAACCATTTATTTGGGGAATGCTCTTTTGTAATACAAATCTGGAGGATGTATGCTGCAAACATGAACATCATCAACTTTCCAAGAATATGGGAAGAAATCCAAGAGTGGATGAAGAATAAAGCAAAAGGAAGATCCTTCTATGTAAGTATGTTAAAATGCTACTTTGGAGCAGTAATCTACAATATCTGGAAAGAAAGAAATTCAAGAACTCACAGTGGAAGAAGTAGAACCGCTGAAGATATTTGGAGAGATATAACATCAGATGGAAATGCACTCATTCAATCCTGGAGAGGAATCGAAAGGAATGAAGAGAATAGAAAGCTCTGCCATATATGGGATATTTCGTTTGAGAAGGTCACAAGTAGAATAAAAGTAAAAACGCTGTAGGCGCTAATTGATTATTGTTATTGTCTGTAATTCAATTATTGTTTCATTGTCAAATCTAGAAATTGTCTAGATCTGATCTTAAACTTTTGTATTTTTTTCCCTCTTTTGGGTTTTTTTAATGAAATGGCACTAAGCTGTTTTCCCAAAAAAAAAAAAAAGTTTAACAAATCCGCTACTAACTGATTAAACTTAGTTATATGCTCATTCATCGTAGTACCTGATTGGTATTCAAACCGGAACAGTCGCTTCTTCATAAGGAGCTTATTCTGACCACTCTTCTTCAGAAACTTGTCCTCCAATGTTTGCCACAGTTTCTGTGCAGAAGTTTCATTCTTCACAGCATACTTCTACTCTCTGGACAGGCACGACCGAATTGTTCCGCATGCCAACCGATTCATGATACTCCACTCTTTTTCTTCTATACCATATGGCTTTCCGACCTCAATAGCAACATCTAGACCCTACTGAAAAAGACAATCTAAAACCTCACCTTGCCACATACCGAAATGCCCAATTCCATCAAAGATCTCCACCGCAAACTTCAAATTCGACATCGGTGTCCTCGTCCAGGATGACGAAGGAGTTGACGCCCCTTTTGAAGACTCCACCATGCCAAGGACAAACCTTCGGCTCTGATACCACTTGTTGGGGAAAACCCTGACAGAAACACAAAAGAAGAAAAAACCAAACGAAAGAATACTAACAGAATTTGATAACGGAGTTCGGCCAAAATGTTGCCTATGTCTCCGAGCACTAAGGCTATCAATTAATAAGGAAAAAGAGATACAAATTTGGGTGCAATAAACCAAAGAGGGGAGAGTTTCATTTATACACTAAGAAACTTCCCCAACTCCCATCATCTTCCGATGTTGGATTTATGCTAATTGTGAATATAGTTTCTTTTATATACTAAGAAACTTCTTTCACTCCCATCATCTTCCGATGTGGGATTCTAATTGTGCCAAAAACAACAAAAAAGACTAATCATGCACCACCACGATGACACATTTCTTTGGATTCAAGATGTGTTGTTTCGGAAATGAAATAATGTTTGGGGGAACCATCTGTATAAATGAGAAGGGCTTGAAATCAATTTCGATAGGTTTGGCGAGCATAGTTTGATTC
Source organism: Impatiens glandulifera (assembly GCF_907164915.1). Lineage (NCBI taxonomy): Eukaryota > Viridiplantae > Streptophyta > Magnoliopsida > Ericales > Balsaminaceae > Impatiens > Impatiens glandulifera. The sequence continues at coordinate 34,059,700 of NC_061864.1, read as the reverse complement.
CAAATCTTTAGGTTTCGAAAATCATACAATTAACCTATTTTATTTAATTTTTCTTTCCATTAGTTTTCCACCCAAGAAAAGATTGGAAAGAAAAAATTGGATAACCGATGTTCTAAGAAATCGTCTGAATGTGGAGGCTCAAAATTGAATAAAAATAATTGACTGCCCGAATATTCAAAGTAACAAGTTCTTAAAGAGCTAAAAAAAATGAGAATAAATGAGGGGAGTGACTATTGTTGTGGAAAATAACAAATAAAAGAAAAAAAACAAAAGATATAAACTAATTAAAGAATTTGATAATAGAGTTCGACAAAATATTTGTTACATCTCCGAGCATTAATACTAGCAATAAATAAGGAAGAAAATAAATAAATATTGGCTGTATCAAATGAAAGAGAGAATAGTTTATTCAATATCAATATAACTCTCCACAACGAAACAATATTTAATACAAATTTTCATCACTAAAAAATAGTTTTTATGTGTTTAAACTTGGCACTCTTCAACGCCGACTTAACGTGCAAGATATTTACCAAATCTAAAATAATGTTTAAATTTAGTTTTTGTCACCACTTTAGTCATCACATTTGTAGGATTTTTTGTAGTACAAATTTTATGAAGAAGTACTACCTCTTTTTTAAGAATTTTTCATACAAAGAAATAGCAAACATCAATATGTTTCGTTCTTGCATGAAAGACCTGATTTCTTGATAAGTGCATAGCACTTTTGACTGTCTAGATATACCACCATATATGTTTTTGTCCAATTCTCGCGTCTTTTAGCAATTCTAGAAGTCAAATTGCCTCATTCACAACATTTGTAATCGTAATATACTTTACCTCATTTGTAGACAAAGTAAATGTTGATTGCAAAGTAGATTTCCAACTGACTGGCGCTTTGGCTAGTGTAAACAAATAGCCAATTTTTTATCATCGCTTATCTGAGTCACTTGCTTAATCAAAATCACAATATCCAACTACACGTTGACCAAATAATCTATCATGCTCAAATATTAAACCAATATCTATAGTATCTAGGATATACCGTATAATATATTTTATCGATTGTCAGTGATTCTTACTTAGATCATGCATGTACCGGTTCATAACACCAACTACTTGTGAAATATTAGGTCTCCTATATACAATTGCATACATCAAGTTTCCAACTGCATTTGCATATGGGACTTTTGCCATGTATTCCCTATTCTACATCTTCTCTAAAGATAACTGACTACTAAGTTTCACATGAGGAGGAAATGGAGTACTTACAAGTTTTGTATATTTATTAATGTTAAATTGTTGTATACCTTCTACAAATATTATTTTTATGATAGGAAAAACTTCCCAGACTTTTTCATCCCTACTTATGTCCATGCCGAGAATTTTCTTTTCTTCTCCCAAATCTTTAATCTCGAACTCTCTACTCAATTGAGTCTTCAATTTATTAATTTCATCTTGCCACTTCGATGATATCAACATATAATCAACGTACAAGAGTAAATAGATATAAGACTCATCTTTTGGCAAATACATAGGGATCATATTTACTTCTTGTGTAATTGTGATCCATCTTAAACTTGTCAAATCGCTTGTATCATTGTCTCAGTGATTTCTTCAACCCGTACAATGATTTGTTCAACTTGTAAACCCAATTTTCTTTATCAGCAACTTTCACTCCATATGAATGAGATATATAGATTTCCTCTTTCAAATGATAGTGTAAAAATTTAAAATGACCGTTTAAGAATGCGGTCTTCACATCTAGTCGAGCTAACTCCAAATTCATCTGTGATACCAAAGTCAACAAAATTCTAATAGAAGAGTGTTTAACAAGAAAATACCTCATTATAATTGACTCATTCCTTCTGAGCGTAGCCTTTAGCTATAAATTTTGCCTTGTAACGAACATCATTTTTATTGGGAAATCATTCTTTTTTTGTAAAGATCCATTTACAATCAATAGTCTTCTTCCTTTTTGGAAGATGCATCAACTTTAATGTCTCGTTCTTCTAAAATGATTGTTGGAATTTTAAACTAATTCCAATAATTAAATGGAAAGGGGAATTTGGATAAATAAATTAAATGTAATTTAATCTAAATAAATATAAATTCATACTAAATTCAAATGTGAATTTTTGGTAAAATTTAATGACAATGGATAAGATCGAATGTCAAGAGTCTTCAATGTCAAGAGTTTAGGAATAACAGTAGTTGGATGAATTATCAGTCGTTGGATTGATAAATTAATTTATTGTGATGGTTTAATCTAAAGCTATAAATATCCCTTCATGTTGGAACTCTTCATATATCTCATATATCTTTTTAACTCATTCCATAATCTCTCTAGAATCAGAAAGGTTTATTTATTTATATTTTTTTACTTTTCTTCGAGTTCTTCACGCATCTCAATGTTCTTTGAGTTCTTGACTCGTCGTATTTCTATTGAAACTCGGTGATTGATTTATGTACTTTGTCAAGTTCGATGTGTGGTGATTCCGGTGCTGAATCACTACTAGATTCACTGTACTCTAGGAGACAACCAACTACGATAAGCTCCAGCACAAGAGGAGACGGTGGAACTGTTTTAAGAGAAATGTTTTAAACACATGCATCGAATCAACATTTTATTCTGGTGATTTCATTCTTTGTATATTCTAGTTTATTTAATTTATTTATAACACCATTTATAAATATATTTCTGTTATTTCAAGACAAGATTTCTAACAATGATTAACATCTCATCTTTTATAGTACCTTTCCTTTTTTTTATTTTCATTATATGTGATTGGAAATTCATAGGTCGCCATGTCAACAAATCGATTTGGTTTTTGAATAACTCATATTGGTCTGTTCACATCAATTGATTCATGTTGTTGTGAAGATTTTTAGGTCGGAACCTCTTCCCCATTTGACTCTTACTTGTACTTGAGTTTATCTTTATCTACTCCAACTCCACTTATTACGGAGTACAATCATTATTATCTGGTGTTATCTTATTCAACATGGAAGTTTCGCCAAAAGTAACATCTTTGCTGATAATGATGTTCTTTACATCCAAACACCAAAAGAGAGTCTTTTTTCTTTTGAATTAACTTTGATTCAAGTACATGATTATATACCATAAAACCAAAAATATGTAAAAAAAAGCATAACCAGTTGTAGGTTTTCAAGACCATACCTCTAATGAAGTCTTTCTACCAAGTACAAATGATGATATGCAATTTACCAAATGTTGAGCGTATGTCGCAGACTCTACCCAATTTTTTTGTCTAACCCATCATTAGACAACATACAACGAACTTTCTCTACCAATGACTTATTCATACGTTCTGATACTCCATTCTATTATGGTATTTTTGTGACTGTGAAGTGTTGAACTATGCCCAAGATTAGCATAACTTCTGAAATGGATCGTCCTTGTATTCTCCATCGTTATCAGTTTGAAGAATTTTGATCGTACATCATATCTGGTTTTTAACTTGACTTTATCATTTAAGAAAAAAACTCAAACACTTCATGTTTGTTCTTCATAGTAACAGTCATACTCTTTTAGAAAAAATCATCAACAAAAGTAACAAAATAATATTTACCTCCAAGAGATGGGATTTTGGCAAGTTCCTAGACATTTGAATGCACATAATCCAAAATATTCTTGATGTTATGGATAATAGTGTCAAATTTTACTCACCTTTATTTTCCTATAACATAATGTTCACAAAAGTCTAGTTTACAAACTTTTGTACCTTTCAACAATCCTTGTTTGACAAAAATTTGCATAGAATTCTCACCAGTATGTCCTAAACGCATATGTCATAGTTTTATTATCTCTAATTTCTTACTACTTCTAGAAGTTGATACAATTGATGATGTGTCATTAATTGTACTACATTGATAGTAATACATATTATTAATTTCCCTAAAAGATTTCAACATCACTATGCTCTAGAGACCATTTTAAGAATTTCATTTTTCATACTTACATGTAGACCTTTTGACTCCAATTCCCCCAAAGAAATGAGATTTTTTTCATATTCGGTATGTACTGAATATATCTAACAATTTTTGTGGGTCCATCATCATTTATCAACTTGATTGAACTTATAATAAATGTATTATTATTTATCATGTAAACAACTCCTCCATCTAGTTTTTTTAAAAAGAACCACTCTCAAACTGATGTCATATGATGAGTGCATGTCAAGTCCAATATCCACACGCCAGGATGTGATGTTGTGTGTGACATCATCAAAGAGAGGTTTGAATCTGCATCGTTTTTGTTTTCTATAACATTTGCATCTTCAGGATCATTCCCTTTTTTCTTCAATTTTGGATAGTTATTTCTTCAAATGTCCTTCCACGCAACAGAAAGCACATTAATCATTACCTCTGCTTTTGGATCTTCCTCCTCTCCCTTTTGATTTGTTTTGCTGACGGCATCTTGCCACCAATACTCAATTTGGTGTAGCTATTTTGTGTTTTTTGTTCTTCCTTTTCAATTCATGACTATATAAAGTAGAACTTTTAGTATCAAAAAATACATTTTTCTTCAATGAATTAACGTTATTTCTAAATGTTCAAATTCATTAGGAAGGGACGATAACAACATCAAAACAGATCTTCATCATCAAATTTTACATCAATATTTAAAAGATTTCATACTCATTGATTAAACTTAGTGATGTGTTCAATCATGGTGGTATTTTATTGGTAATCAATCTAGAACAAACATTTTTTCATAAAAAGTTTATTTTGACCCCCTCTATTTTAGAAACTTGTCCTCTACTGTTTGTCATAATTCTATGCAGAAGTTTTGTTTTTGACGACATACTTCTATTCTCTAGACAATCACAATCGAATTGTTATGCAAGACAATCGATTCAGGATACACTTTTTTTCTTCTATATCATCTGGTATTTTGGCCTCAATAGCAACATCTAGACCCTGTTCTAGACAATACTTCTATTCTCTAGACAATCACAATAGAATTGTTATGCACGCCAATCGATTTATGATACACCAATTTTTTTCTTCTATATCATCTAGCATTTTGACATCAATAGAAACATCTAGTCCTGTTAGAAAAGACAATCTAGAACCTCACATTGTCATATGTCGAAATACCTAGTACCATCAAATATTTCCACCGCGAATTTCAAATTCGACATCGGGGTTCTTGTCTAGGAAGACGAAGAAGTTAATGCCCCTTTTGAAGACTCAACTGCCTTGCCAAGGAAGAACATTCGACACTGATATCATTTGTTGTGGAAATAGACAGATAAAAGAAGAAACGAAAGAAAGAAACACAATAAAGAATTTGATAACAAAGTTCGGTCAAATATTGCATACGTATCTGAACGCTAAGATTATTATTAATAAGGAATAAAATATACAAATAGTGTGTGCATCAAAACAAAGGGAGGAGAGTTATTTTATAGATTAAGAAACGTCCCCCACTCCAATCATAATCTGATGTAGGATTCTAACTATACCAAAAATTCGCATCGACTTCTTCATCATGCATTCTCATGTTGCATATGTGATCACTTAATAAAGGTTGCAATAAAAAAAATATTTTAGAATTTAGATTGACGTAATTAAAGCAAACAAGCATTATTGCACATAAAGGAATATTTCACATTTGACTCGTTCTTGTGATGGTTTGTCTATGATGAATACACATATCACATAAGCACATAAGTATGCATGAATATAAAGCTAGCGCCCATAAAGGTTGGCAAAGGGATAAGTAGCCAAATTGACTTTCAAATTGAATATTTTGAGTTTGGTCCTAGTAAAGTCTCAATTTTGCTCTAACATTTATTTTGGTACCCTCTTCTCACTTGCATCTGAAGTTTAAAAGAAATTAAAATGTAAACATTTTTATGTCTTGAAAAGTTTTTACTTAATTTTTTTAGAAAAAAAAGTGGAAGATATATTTAAGTCAGGGATTTCAACTTTTAAAGAGTTTTTACATAATTTCAATTTTAAATCCTAAAACTAAGAAGATCTAAAGATTTTAAGTGATTGTTCAATTACGACTAGGAAGAGTTCGAGTACTTAGTTCATTTAAGTGGCGCCTTAATCGCTCTTCTAGACATGGTCTATGTTAACTATGTATATTTGACATAAAAGTTATATATCCCTTTATATTAAGATTAAACATTGTGGGTACTAATTATTTTGTTTTTTATATGTATAAGAAGAGGGGAAAAAAGGAAGAGAAGAAGAATGATTGAGTAGAGGAAAATAAATAAAATAAGCTAGTGTTTTTTATATGTATTATCTATGTTGTTCCTACCTTTAATAAGGTTGTTTACCTATCCAAGTTCGGTGGAGTGGTTAGGACACAATATTTTGGGTATGGAATATGATAAATATGTCACAATATTTTGTATTTAGTTGGTAATATTAATTAAAATAAATTAAAAATATAATTTGTGAGACAAAATCAATAGTTTGTTAAGTGTAAAACTAAATAATTTTCAAGAGCTTCTTTACTTAGTTTGCTAGTAAATTAAGTTTTCATCAAATTTTTAAAATTACTCATTTGTTTAGTGTGAAATGATAATTCTACCATTTTTAAATGTTAAGTTGTTAACATTTATGAATTTTGATGTTAAAAAAAGTTGTTGGGATAAATGAATATTTGAAAAATGTTTAATTATCAATAAAAATAATGTTTTTTTTATATATGAGGATAAAAATGAGCTGATCAGTTTCCCGAGCGAATGGAATGAAATCAAAGTGCAGCACTACTCAAAGTCAAGGGAAATAGATTTACAACAAACGTATTCAAGTGTGATTTTGGAGCAGTGGTGTATAACATTTGGCAAGAACGGAATGTAAGGGTATATGGCAGAACCTGCAGGAGAGTTGAAGAGTTATGGAAAGATATTGTATCGGATTGCAGCGCCCTCGCTGGAACGTGGAGAAGAATTCCAAGCACGGAACAGAACTGGAATATCTGTAGGAATTGGAATTTACCGTTTTTTAAACTCACTAGAATTGAAAGCATTGTAATCAGATAATTCATTTACATTTTTTAGTTTTTTAGCTTTTATTCAGAATGTTACGACTTCAAAATTATTCTAGGCCTATTTAGAATTATCTCTTAAACTCGTGGGTTTTTTTTCTTATTTTTGGGAATTTTTAATGAAATAACGCTAAGTCGTTTTCCCCCAAAAAAAAAAAGGAATAATGTATAAAATATTGTAATAGAAGGACAAATGCTGAGAAGGCATGAATATCGAGAGAGCGACTTTCGAAATATAGAGGAAAAATTGAATTTTGAAATTTAAATTAATCACACCAAGACTTGATGTCAAGGTCATGATTCTATTGGCTGAAACTTGACATGTCATTTCATTTAATGACATGTCAAGAGGAGAAGGTGTCCACTTCATCAGCATGACAAGCCAACTCCAAGGAAAACGTGTAAGGGATTTTAGAATATCATGACATTTTAACTTCCTAAAGACTAGGTAAGTTAGTTTCCCCACATGACTGATGTAGTTTATTGTTAATGGGTCTTGGGATTTAGAGTATCTCCAAGAGTTCTCTATCTAAGCCAACTCTAAGTGCACTTGCATATAATCTGAATTTTCACAACTTAATGCCCCTAGGCTGTCCTACTTTTGATTTGTCAAGAACCCTAACAATAACACCCCTAGTTTGAAGGTCACAAGCTTCTTGGTTAGGATATTTTTGTATTTTATTTAAGATCAAGAAAACATCCTCATGTACGCTTCTTGATCCTTATTTCGTTTGTTATGTCTTTCCCTTTGCCTTAATTAAAAATTTAGCATGTTTTGTCTTCTCAATTCTAGTTTGTGTTTGCATGATCTTTGATTGGCCTTGATTTTATTTTATGTAATATATGTACATAATCTCAAACATGTAAATAACATAAATAAATAATAAAAAAATCAAAAAACCAAACTAATCTAAGGTCTCTTGACCGAAAACCATTTCCAAACCAAAATCAGTTCATGAATTGACCATTTGATGATGATGGGTCGAAAGCTTCAAATTTATGTTTGAATTTGAAAATTTCTAGGATAAAAGTGTATAATAAATACCTTGAACATTTAAGCTCGGAAGGATTTGAATTTAATAATGAATGAGATGTATATTGACTGAGAGTTATACCAAAATGATCTAAAATTGGCTAAGAACAAAAAAAAGTATGCTTTGATCTTCCTTTTATTTGATTTTAATTCTATAAATTTTATAATTTTCTTGCATGATTTTGTTTATTTATGTGTTATTAACGTTTATATGAATGTATGTGTGAGTTTGGTGTTGATCTTTAGCACCATTTAGATAGAAATATAGGATCTATGTCGAAAAATCAAATAGCAGCATAGTTTATACTATAGCGACGCTCTTCTAAGCCTCTCAGTTGTTCTTCAAGTGTTTTGACGTCTAGAAATCAACGCTTGACCTTCTCATGCTGTTGTGCACGCGTTCAGACGAGAAAATGGACCAGATTTCATGTTTGGCTAGGTTTGACGATGCTTCTGATCGATCAAGCCTGTTTCTGTATTGTTGTTGTTGTGCGTCGGACCGATGGATGACATTGAATCAGATCGTGATTGCGACCGAGGAACTGAAGCTCACTATTGATAATGCTACACCCGACCGGGGATGCATGTTGCTGCCTTCACCTGACTAAGAAAAAGCAAATTCGTTGTTGCACCTATAAGGAATATATCAATTACATAATATATATAAGGAATAAATCAATCAAATAATATATTAATTTATTCAAATGATTTGTAATTTTTTTATTTCATTTTTGAAATATTTGATTCATTTTATAATCCTTATATAAAGGGTACGTTTATAACAATAATAAATCATCCATGAACCTCATCGCATCATGTTAATTAGAGCAGTCGACAACCACCACCAATGCGCCTCCACCGCTGATGACGATCACCGTCCATCACCATCTACCTATCAAACTGACGCAGTAGAATTACTCTTCATAGAGGGAACATCTTATTACTCTCCTCACTAGACATGACCTACTAAGGTACATGGATAGTTCCATGCAAAAACAAACTCCACGTGTCGATGGCTCTAATACAACGGATGTCATGCACTGGATCTACCAAGATAACTTTTTACTTGTGGTTGTTTTTGGTTCCCACTCGACAGACATTTTGCCCTCATCTCGTCCGCTACATCTGTTGGGTCAAAATATTTTGATTAAGGGTCAAATTACTTTGATTAACGGTACTTTGATAATGAATTTGTGTAAAACTTAAATAAGAATGAAATTAAGTCGTCTAATTGTTTTTGTGTAGGTGCATCAAAACGTGCTAAGTTAGACTTAGCTTAAATCAGGTTCATTAGACGTGTTGGTTATTAGACATACGTAGTTAGACGTGCAGTCTAACAGACATAATTAGACGTGTAGTCTAACAAATACGTAGTTAGACGTGTAATCTAATAGATACGTAGTTAGATGTGCAGTCTAACAGATACGTAGTTAGACGTGTAGTCTAACAGATACGTAGTTAGACGTGTAGTCTAACAAACGTAGTTAGACGTGTAGTCTAACAGTTACATAGTTAGACGTGCAGTCTAACGAATACGTAGTTAGATGTGTATTCTAACAGACGTAGTTAGACGTGCAGTCTAACAGATACGTAGTTAGACTTGTAGTCTAACAAATACGTAGTTAGACGTGTAGTCTAAAAAACGTAGTTAGATGTATAGTCTAACGGATACGTAGTTAGACATGCAGTTTAACAGACGTAGTTAGACGTGCAGTCTAACAGATACGTAGTTAGACGTGCAGTCTAACAGATACGTAGTTAGACGTGCAGTCTAACAGATACGTAGTTAGACGTGCAGTCTAACAGATACGTAGTTAGACGTGCAGTCTAACAGATACGTAGTTAGACGTGCAGTCTAACAGATGAAAGTTAGACGCAGTGAGTCTAACTCCTTCAGACTACTTTGAAGGGACATGTAATTAGACGTGACGTCTAACTCCATTAGACTTGGGGGTCTAATTGATCATACTATTAGACGGAGGCGTCTAACTTCATTAGACTTGGCCTGAATCAGGTTCATTAGACGTGTTGGTTATTAGACATACGTAGTTAGACGTGTAGTCTAACAGACGTAGTTAGACGTGCAGTCTAATAGATACGTAGTTAGACGTGCAGTCTAACAGATACGTAGTTAAACGTGCAATCTAACAGATACGTAGTTAGACATGTAGTCTAATAGATACGTAGTTAAACGTGTAGTCTAACAAACGTAGTTAGATGTATAGTCTAACAGATGTAGTTAGACATGCAGTCTAACAGTTACGTAGTTAGACGTGCAGTCTAACGGATACGTAGTTAGACGTGCAGTCTAACAGACGTAGTTAGAAGTGCAGTCTAACAAATACGTAGTTAGACGTGCAATCTAACAGATACATAGTTAGACGTGCAGTCTAACAGACGTAGTTAAATGTGTAGTCTAACGGATACGTAGTTAGACGTGCAGTTTAATATATGTAGTTAGACGTGCAGTCTAACGGATACGTAGTTAGACGTGTAGTCTAACGGATACGTAGTTAGATGTGCAGTCCAATAGATATGTAGTTAGACGTGCAGTCTAACAGATGAAAGTTAGACGCAGTGAGAATAACTCCTTCAGACTAGTCTGAAGAGACACATAGTTAGACGTGTCGTCTAACTCCATTAGACTTGGTGGTCTAATGGTTCCTACTATTAGACGGGGGCGTCTAACTTCATTAGACTTGGAGCACGTCTAATGACTCGCTTCAATAGTTGCTTGAAGTTAGCATCCGTCTACCCACGATCAACTAGCTGTACGCTACTCCTACTCCACTAATTCGTGCAGATCAGTACGACAGCCAGTTGCATCCAATGAATTAATGTCACATAAGTAAATATTATTCCCACTACTTGTTTCTTGCGGGACAATTCTAGAAGAATATTCGGCGTACTACCAATTTGGTACGGCGGTGATCTTTGTGCACAGTGTCTGTTGTACTTGTGTACTATGGAGGATGTCCAATGGGTGATTGCTACGTGTCAATGAAGAAGATTCGACCGTTGGTACCTTTTCTTTATTTAAAGATCCTCAAGGACAACGGACGAGCTGCCAGTCTTCCAAAATTACAATCGATCTTACGAATTGCTCACTTGTCTACTTACTGTGTTTGTACATCAAGAGAGAGAGAGAATCAAAGTATTGTCTAGATGAGTGATATTCTTCAATATACTATAAGTTGAACAGAGTCTGTTCTGTTCAACAGTGAGCTATCACTGAAATTGTATTTGATTCTAAGAAAAGTATAGTGAATCCTTCCGATGGTTGGAAGAATGGGTGACATAGGAGAGTTTTGCTCTTAACATCCATAAACAACTCTCTGTGTCTTTTCCATTCTTTCATTCGTTCTTAGCTTCAAACCTAAGTAAACGTTTTCGCACTTGAATCGCTTCAAGAGTTTGCAAAGGTTTGTGAAGAATAGAAAGTGATATTAATCCCTAACAGGATTCCTATCAAACCATTTTCCAGAAGTTGTCATCAATAGTTAGACCCCTGTCTCTATTGGTGCCACCGATCCTTTCAGCATTCTCATGCGAGTTATGGAGTATCCTCACTCGCCTTTATGTAGGCCATTCGCGAACCCGTGTCAACTAGTTGAAGAGTGACCTATATCGGATGGAGATTAAGGATCGTACCATCACCCAATATATTTATTACGTGAAATCCAAAGCTGATGAATTGGCACTCATCGACGAACATGTGAGCATAGATGATCTCACACTTTTTGTCATCACTGAATTGGGTTCGGATTATGCCACAATCGTTGGCTTGATCCGTACATGCGAGACCCCTTTACGTTATGAAGAGCTATATTACCTCCTCTTTACTCACGAACAGACCTTTAAGATGTGGGAGTACTCTCAAAGTTCTCTCCTTTCCACAGTCAATGCAGTCGCCTATCATCGTCAATGTTGTAACCCCTAGAAAAAAAACCTTTAGTTCTGTGGAAGCTCGAAATTCGAGAATTTCAATATCGGTTTGCGTGCTAGAAATCTTTTTAAAATAAAACATTATTTTAAAAGATTTTAAATAATTTTTGACATCTTTTGAAATTAATTAAAATTAATTAATTTGGATTCAAATTTAAATAATCCGGGGATTTGCGGTAATCAAATTACAATTTAATTTTTTAGAAATCCGTTTGTTTAAATTAATTTAAAATAGTTAATTTAAAATATTATTTATTTGAAACATAGTTGTCAATTGATTTTTTTAAATCATTAAACTGGCATACGTATATAAACGTAATTTTAGCTAGTGTTTCTTTTAGTTCGTAGTTTGGTGATACTTAGGAAAAGGCTTATGCACTTCATCCTTCGTACCCGTTTTAAAAACGGTCTCTATTTATAAATTTGGATTTTGAAAATCGGATGTATAACGTTTTATTTTAACCGATTATTCTTTCGGTTCTAGGAATGCATAAGTTTTAGCGTTATTTAAAGAATTGTAATAACAATTATTTTAAATGCTGGTACATGTTGTTGATGACGACTAGGGAGGAAAATATTTGAAGTACATTAGTTTCAAAGGCATTAGGGTTTAAAAATAAATCTTAAACAAACCTTTGTCAAAATAATATTTTTGAAATATCCCAAAAATATTTTTAAATCATCTTCTAATTTTTCATGATTTTTAGAAAATGGTTTGAGGTTCCAAAATTAAAAAAATAATTTTGGAGTATGAAAATGGGAACCAAACAGGCCTTAGGATCAGTGTCATAGGTCATGAGTTCATTTTATCGGTTGAGGGCTAAGAGTCCTTGGTCCCTTATCGAAAACTCCTTGGTTCGGACTTAGGATCCTCGGCCGGGGTGTAGGAGTCCCTTGGTCTGGATGTTAAGGCCTCTCGGTCCTTGGCTATAATTCTCGGTCGGATGCCTCGATCTTGGATGAAAGTCATCGGTCTTGTGTTTAGGAGTTCTTGGTCTAGTGAGAGACTCCTCGGTCATAGGTTTGACTTCTCGGTCCTAAGTAGAAGTCAACGGTCATTGGTTCAGGAGTTCTCGATCGGGTGTGAGACTCATTGGTCCTAGGTCTAACTTTTCGGTCGGATGTAAAAATCCTCAGTCGGACCTCTTAGTCCTAGATGAAGAACATCGGTCGGATCTCTCGGTCCTAGCTGAAAAGCCTCGGTCGGACACGTCAGTCCTAGGTTAGATTTCTCGGTCCTCAAGAATATCAAAATTGCAGGTTTTGCAATTTTTATGGAGGCTTGCATTTTTTGATCCAAAGGTCTAGGTAGGTTCACAAAGCTCCCAAGAACATTTACATCATCCCATTGTATCAATTGACATCGATGGTGATCAATTCATTCAAAATAGTTTATGGACAAAATCGAGTTTTTGATTTTAAAGTTGTTTTGAAGTGTAAGGAGTTTGTCAATAGCTTCCTTATACTTTATATACTTGATTGATACCAAAACATGAACATTGGATGTTCATATGGACCAAATCAAGAATTTAAAATTTTCAATTATTTTTAAAAAATCTATTTTGATCAAACATAATCGGAGTGGATCAAACATGATCCAAATAGGTGTCCAACATCATTAAAAATATGTTGGAAAGCTTTTTAGGTTGTTGTTCATGAGGATTATCCCGAGAATAGCAAACCCGATTTTTGGATATTCAAAATTTAAATTTGAGTTTTTCTGTTTAAAGTTGATTGATTGATTCTAACCTAAACATAAAGCTTGGAAATGGTCCTAAAATCGATTTCTAATCCTAAAATCCAACAACCAGACAGTATACAAGCTTGAGCTTTAATGGCATATTTTTTTATTTCTTTTCACTTGAAGATGGAGATGGATTCTCTTGGCTTCAAAATTGTTGAGGCTATTTATATACTCTCGAAGTCGGTTGATCCAGCCAAGTGGATTAAATCATCCAAAAGTCATTAATAGTGTTTTTACTGTTATTGGATCAACTTGTTAGAATAAGTAGTGATTATGCCTAAATGTGTACGGGAAATGATTATCGTGGTAGGGTGATCATTCCACCTTTTGAATCAGCGGAAAAGGTGGACTATCGGCTGAGTTCCATCTTTGAAAAATCAAAGATGGAATTCGATCTTATCCTTCTAGCAATCGCGGAGAAAAAGACGAACTAGGCGTAAAACGACGTCGTTTCAAGGGAAAATGCGAATGTGAAGCGTTTCGTCTGTGTTCCATTTGGGTTTCGTCGCGTCCTAGGCATTCTGTCGTGTTTCAGCTAACGGGTATTAGCTGATTCGCTGCTACACAAACGCGCGTTTCTTCGACTACAGCGGGCGACACGAATGTTTTTAAGGCGTTGAATGAAAATCCATCGCATATCTGATGGTTGTGGTTTTGGCTGTAGCCTTTTCACAGAATTTCGACTACACCCTTATTTTTTATTTAAATCCTTACGTGTTTATTTGAAATTGATTTTTCTTTTACCCATTTGGCTTTAATTTTATTCTTTTAAAATACACAAAATATTAAAAATAAATATGATAAATATTTTGCCAATTTTTTTTATATTTTTGGATTAAATAAATAATTTTTTTGAGATGAAATGGGTATCTCACTTCATCCTAAATTATTTATTTTTATCCCTTGATTTTTCTAAATTTATTTTGAGATAAAATGAGTAAAACGTTTATCCCAAATAATTTTATTTATTTTCTTTTCCCAGTTTCCTTAATTAATTAGATTTTAATTATCACAATAATTAATCTAATTAATTATTTTAATTAGATATTTGCCTTGGGATTAATTATTTCGATTTTATTTATTTGAAAATAAATCAAAATAATTATTTTAATTTTATAAATTGGGTTTGTAGGGTTTTAGGCAAAACAGAATTCACTATCGGTTAGTAAATTCACTACAATTAATGTCTCTATCGAATTTTTCTGTCTTATTATGTTATCAAGTATCTAGCCACATGGGCGCATCTTATTAAAGGTCCATGTCAAGACGTTGTTTTTCACCTAGTTCCACCGGCTCTTGTTTCTTCTTCATCCATAGTGTCTGCCTTTATTGAAATTTAGGCATCATCATCCCGCTGGCATGCCTGAATTGGTCATCTCTCTATGAATATTAGACATTTAATTATTATTAATTTTGATTTACCAATTTTGAATAAAACCCTTATGTCGGACAAACACAACTGTGTGTCTTGCTAGTTGAGCAAATCGCACTATTTACCGTTTCATACTTCTTCATTTAATGTTATGCATCCTTTACATTTTTCTTTATATTGATGTTTGGGGTCTTACTTTAGTCACGTCTGTGGATGGTTCTAAATACTTCTTACTTCTTGTGGATTCATTTACACGTTATTGTTGGGTTTATCTGTTAAATGCGAAGTCTCAAGTTGCCTCTATTTTTCCTCAGTTCCGTTTACTTGTGGAAAAATAGTTTGGGCATCCTATTAAAAAAATTGTTTTCTGATAATAGTGGCGAATTTATTGCATTACAATTCTAATTATTGACTTGTGGTATCTCTTGGCTTACCACTGCCCCTCACACTCCTCGACAAAATGGGATGGTTGAACGTTGAAATCAGCATGTATTAGATGTCAGTCGTGCACTATTACATTTTGATTCTCTACTACCGTCGTATTGATCTTATGTTGTTCAAACTATTGTTTATTTGATCAATCGTATGTCCACATCCTTGAGCTATTGTTTGGAACTGTACTGAATTATGTTAAGCTTCGTGTATTCGGTTGTCTATGTTTTCCATGCTTCGCCTGTATCGTCCATAGAAACATAGAACACCATCAATTCCACGTGTATTCATGTGGTACTAGACCACACAAAATGCCTACAAGTGTCTTGATATTACATCGGCTCGTCTTTATCTCTCTCGTCATGTGCAGTTTATTGAGGACTCCTTTCCTGTGTCCTCACCCGACTTGTCAGTACAGACCATCGGTCCTCCTAAGTAGCCAACTCCATTCACTCTATCGGTTTTGTTCATAAACAATCAACTAGTATGGCTCCAATCCAAGTTTTTTCAGCCCCTAAAGGTGATCCATGTCCTATCTCATCTCAGTCAGCTCCGATGTATGCCCCTTCAGATGAGAACCAACACACTCACCCTATGTGCACTAGAGGCCTTAATAATATTCACAAACATAATCATTTCTTCACTACCACCAAACATCCCATGTCTTATGATATTGAGTCATCTAATGTTTCTCAGGCTCTTGCGATTCCACAATGGAACCCAACTATGGTTGAGGAACTTACTGTTCTTCAGCGCTTTGGCACTTAGGATCTGGTCCCCCCACCTCATGGTTGCAATATCATAGGATGCAAATGGTTTTTTCATATCAAAGATAAATCCGATGGTTCAATTGATAAATACAAGGCTCACCTGGTTGCAAAAGGCTTCCATCAGCATCCTGGAGTTGACTTTCGTGAAATATCTTGCCCTGTGGTTAAACCTGCAACAATTTGCACTATTCTAACTCTTGCTCTTTAGTATGATTGGCTTCTACGTCAACTCAGTGTTAGTAATGCCTTCTTACATTGGACATATTTGGATATTCTCGTATATATGCAACAATCCCTATCTTCAAGGACCCTGTTGCTCCTTCATATGTATGTCTTTTACGTTGTACTTTGAGTTCGTCCTTATTATCCTTTGTCTTTCTTCAATCTAAGGCATAATCTTCTTTGTTCACGTTTCTTAAAGATGGTGCTCGCCTCTTTGCACTTGCCTATGTCGACGATCTTATTATCACCGACTCCTCATCACGGTCATAACAACTCATCTGTTGAAATCCTTTTTGGTCAAGGATCTTGGTCCCTTGACATACTGCCTAGGTTTTGAAGTTGCTAAGTTTCAGGAGGGTCTCTTCTTGTCTCAGAACAAATACACCTTGGACCTCTTATACCATTTCAAGTTAAATGATGTTAAACCTGTTGTTACCCCATGTCAACCAAAGAGACTATCTTCTCTAGTTCATTTGATGCTACTAAATATCGCAGTGCTATTGGAGATCTTTAATATCTCACTTTTATTCGCCTAGATATTGCCTTCACGGTGAACAAGCTTTCTCAGCACATGGCATCGCATCTCGCCTCACATTAGGATGTTGTTAACAGGTTGTTCAAGTATCTAAAGGGTACTTTACATAATGGGCTTCTTCTCCGTTGTTCCTCCTCCCTTAATATCACTACCTTCTTTGACTCTGACTTTGTCAGTGACCTCGTTGATGGGAAATCGACATCCGCATATGTTGCATTTCTTGGGTCTAATCTTATCTCGTGGTGGTCATGAAAATAGCGTAAGGTTGTTCACTCTTCCACTAAAGCTGAGTATAGGGCCTTGGCCACTACAGCTTCTGAAGTTTGTTGGCTTCATCATCTCTTTGTCGACCTCGGAATTTGTTTGATTCCCACGCCGTGGATTTTTTGTGACAACATGGGTGCCACTCGACTCACCCTCAATCTAAATTAGTACTCCCGCATGTAGCACATTGCTATTGACATTCACTTTGTTCGTGATCTTGTCTCCAAAGGTCGTCTCTTTGTGTCATATGTCAATACTCAAGATTAGTTAACATATTTGATAAAAAAAAAAGTCATTGGTTCGAGCTCGTTTTGAGAATCTTTGTTTAAAACTTTTCGTAACTGACGACACGTCAATTTTGCGGGGCGTATAAGAAATATATCAATTATATAATATATATATATAATGAATAAATCAGTCAAATAATATATTGATTTATTCAAATGATGTGTAAATATTTTATTTCTTTTTTAAAATATTTGATTCATTCTTGTAATCCCTATATAAAGGGTACGTTAATATCAATAATAAATCGTCCAAAAACTTTATCACATCACCCGACCGAAGGATGTTGCTGGATGTTGCCTATTATTCCACCAAGGGAGGACATCCACTTCGACCGAGGAATTGAACCCCGCTGCGACCACAACCGAGAGATGGCATGGAACCCGACCATAGTTGCAAACGAAGAACTTAAGTCACTCTTTGCTGATGTTTTCTATTGACCGGCGCTACACCCGATCAAGAAAAGACATTGCTGCTAAAGCCACGACCAAGGACGTTGCTTGCTCGACATTGCATTTGACTGAAGATTTAAAGCTCAATGTCGTTGCCTGACCGAAAGATGGAATGAAAAACGACTGATACTGTGATAGAAATAAAAGTCAGTTGTTGATGTTGCTGCCTACTATCCGACCGAGAAATTGAAGTTATGCTCGAGAATTCCAGCGACCGAGTGATGTCACTCATTCATTCGAGAATCTTGCATTTGATTCAAGACGTGACCGAGGATTTTACACCCAGTTTTCGATCACGATCGAGAACTTCAACTCTTCTTTCAAAGAACGAGGAATGTCATGGTTTTCAATCGCGTTTTCTACACCAATTGAGACAGCGACCGAGCAACGGCATGTATTTCGACCGAGAATTCTTCAAGCGACCGATCTTCATTGGTCGCACACGATTTGTCTCATTCTTTATAATTTATTATTTTCTATTTTTTGGGATATTTATTAATTTTGAAATGTTGTAAGTTTGCGATTTATGTGATCATAGATTAGCATAAAATTAAAAAATGTAAAGCGTAAAGATTTTAAAAAAATGGTCAAGATTATTTAGTAGAGACCATCGGGGCGTTGTAAGACATAGCTTGTTTAAAAACTATTTCTCATACATAATCAAATGCTGAACTCATTAAAGAATGTCTTAATTGACGTTTAAATTTTCCTTGTTTTGTAAAAATTAGGTGGCAACTCTTAGAGCTTGTTTAAGGAAAGAATTTTTTGGGTTTTACCTATGTTTTCTCCTAAGAACCATTGTTTGATAAAAAGTAGGAAAAACTAGTTTTTAAAATTTAAAGACTAATTTACCCTTTGAGTTTAGAGAATATAGTTTAGGTGAGAGAGTGGTTGCTTAAAGAGAGGGGAAGTTTTGGTATTTAAATAGATAAAAATATTGATTAGATTGTTGACTTGGTGTTTGAGTTTTGGAAAAAAAAATGAATTTTATCCCAAATAATTAAAACATCAAACAAGCCCTTAGTCGAGAGATTTAATTGAATTAAAATCTAAAAAATCTAAAAAAAAGGCATATGACGTAGATCCATTAAATTCTCGTCCTCTCCCAGATTCGATATGGGATATTAAGTTATGAAGTCATCTTTAAAGCATCGTTTTATACTTTAAATTTTCAATCAACTTTAAAATTACTAAGAATATTCTCGTGCGATTCACACGGATAAAAATAAAACAAAAAAAATAATAAAAAAATTATAATAATGTGTATTCAATGTTTAAAATTCTTAATAAATCACGAATAATATATTAAAATAAAAAATAGATCACTTTATTTTCACATTTTTATCACTTCGCTAAAACAACTCATCTACTCACATATCTCATCAAATATTTTTTCTCAATGAACATCTCATCTCGTGACTTTATCTACTTTAATCAATCAAATATTTGATTCATATTCTTTAATATTTAGTATCGTGACCTCACACTTTGGTCAATCAAATATTTGATTAATATTTTTTAACCACTTTCAATTATTACCGGCCTATTATCCCTTGGTAAAACATATTTCAATCAAACATGGTTAAAGTGTTGTACTTATTTTGTTAGATTGCAAGTTTGAAACATACATATAGCATTTTTTATTTTATTTTTAACCGTATTAAGTTTATGGGTGGGTCAACTCAGAATTCAACCCAATTATTCATTTACTCTCACATATATATACAAATTAACCATAGTTCTCAACCAGACAATCCGGATACTTTGAAATTAAAAATCATTATATATATATATAGTAGTTAGTTAAAAAGTTGAACTTATATTATTAACAATGTTCTCCGTTCATCAAATTTAATGTTGAATTTAAAAAATAAAGTTTTATTAGTCTATTTGGTTAAAGGGTTGTACTTGTTTTGTTATGTTACAATTTCGAGAGATATAACATTTTTATTTTTAACCGTTTTAAGTTTATGGGTTGGTCAACCCACAATCCGACCCAAGTATCTATTTATTCTCACATATATATCCAAATTAATCACAGTTCTCGACTATTAGTTAGTTAAAAAGTTGAACTTATATTATTAAGAATGTTTCGCGTTTATTAAATTTGGTGTTAAATTTAAAATATAAAGTCTTATTAACCTAGTTGGTTAAAAGATTGTACTGATTTTTGTTATATTGCAAGTTTGAAACATACATATAACATTTTAAATTTTATTTTTAATTATTTTAAGTTTATGAACGGGTCAACCCTTTTGACATAATTCTTTTGTACCGTTTGAACATAAAATGTCCATAAATTTATTTGAAAAAGAATTTTTTTTTTTCAAACATCTTCTAAATAAGATAATATATTAAAATATAATTTAATTATAAATATATTCATATTGACTAAACTGAATACAACTTTAAATAGATATTTTCAAATAAAATAATATTTTTTTATTGTAATTGAGTAATGAATTACCAAATTGCAGAAGTTACACTTCACTCATGAATTGTGGATAATATGCCAATTGGTTATTATTGGATGTTTACTGTCCAACCCTACAATTCAGTATTAGAAAATGTTGCTTTAAACTGTGTCGATTTACTAAATTTTTAAAATTTAATTATATGAAAATGATGATATTATAACATCCATTAGATTAAAAAAAATGTACTACAAAAGACATCTATATTATGCTAAGTGTTTTTTTATTTCTTTATTGAATATCACACTAAAGTTTAACAATCTTCAAATTAAGTCTTTTTTTAATAATCTACTAATCATACTCTCAGAACCATTTCAACATAAAGAAACAGTGATCAATTCAATTTGAATAGTTTAGTTTGGTCTGATAATCAGTACAATTTGATCAGTTTACTTACCCTCTTAGTTTTTTGTTTCATTTTTTTATGATGTTATGTAACCCTTCTATTTTAATGTGAATATTGTCTGCTCTTAGCAAAAAAATATATAGATAACTTTGTTTAGTGAAAAAAATGAAGTGATCAAAACATGTTACATTATTTGTACATAAAAAAGCTAAAAAAAAAGTCACAAGGAAATTATAGTTCAAGTTAGACAAATAATTTGACTATTTTAAATGGTGATTCTAATGAATAAACAAATACATAATTAGAATCATGGCAAAATAAACAATGCATAATTAGAAAACCAGAAGCATTAATGGCTTTACCAACAGATTGGCTCCTAGAAGAATAAAATAAAAGTCAATCCACAGTTCTATTCGCATACATAATGACTTGGTTCAAAAATACATAATGACTTAGTTCAAAAATACCATTTTACCCACTTTCTTCGATTGAGAGTGTATCAAAATGTAATCCAGACCTAGATCCAGAAACACTTACAAAAAGGTTAGAAGAACAGCTCTTCCAAATGAATCAAGTGTCCAATTGGGGCTCGGTGAGAGCTAATTTAATTCATCTTTTTCACAATAATCGGACAGTTGAACCATGGCTCGTGCGATTTTCAATTTCATCCCAACCGGCCTAAACTCTCATCCCATATGTGCAATCCATATACAAAATTGTTTTACAATGAATTCATATATAAATGTGGAAAGATATTTTTGGGTCCTGTATATTATTACATCTCATATTTACAAAATAATAATGACCTCAGCTTCACCTAGTACAAAAAAATTCTACAGCCAAAACAGACATTAGTCTGAACTGAGCATGTCTTCAATAATCCCAATAAAGACACTATTATTATTATTATATATATATAGCTTTTAAGCTTACACCTACCCACCCATGATTGTATATTATTACTATTATGATACATTTGGATATTTGTGTTTTCTATTTGTTATAATAATTGACCACGACATCTAGGACAGTTGCATTGCAAAAGAAGCATCTCTGGCAGTTAAGGAGATGCCTAGAAATGCAGCCATAACAAGATATATGGGAACAGGGTACGAACCTTGCATCTGCATCGCTCGTGTAACATATGCAACAAGTCAGATCTGTCGTATTATCTTCCTCAATTGATCTTCTTCTCTCAATGGCTATTGATTCTGCCCGACTTATAAGAAGGACTGATAGTTGCTCTAGTTGCCTCAGTTTGTAAGGGGAGACATCGCCCCTTAAGGATCCCGCCTGAAAAATTAGATATTTTCATATGTTCATCATGCATGTATAAATAAATACAAGTTGAAAATACATAAAAGTATTCTGGAAAAAGGAATGGGTGTGAAGGAATAAGAGTTACTGACCCAATTGTACTCTAGGAGATACTGGAATCCACATATAACAGTATCAAGGCAATCCATGCTTGCAAATACACTAACTATATCATTCTTCTCATTACAATCTGCTGTCTCTTCTACATTGGAATCCAACAGATTGACAATGATACCAACTAGAGGAGCTAGAATCATGCCTCTATTAATTTTCTCCTGCGTTTGACTATGTCGCCTCACTGACCTATAGACAAATATCAAAATAAAATTGGAATAAATGTTGTTAGATTCAGTCTAATGTTTCTTTATACCTATTAAGATCACACATGCAATAAAATAAGTAACTTCTATAATCAAATCAATTTTTTTTTATCTACGACTTTTTCTTAGGACCAGGCTAATACAACATCCCCCACTTTAACAATGGAATCGAACCTGAGAGCTCAACCTCTTAGTTTACTTACAACTTAAACTACTCCTTGATGGGCATCTACATCCTTTTACTAAGATAACTTTAAACCAACTTTTCCCAATAAAAGCATACTAAATTTGCCTGATAAAAGATAATTGACATTTTGGTCCCCAAAACTTCAGCTTGTTGATCAACCTCCATTATGTGACATTGTAAATAAATGGGGTAGAGTGGAATACTATCAACATTTCACTAACAAAGGAAATTGAAAAAAAGTTAGGGTAATAATATGGTTAACTGAAACATTCAAGAGTATATGAATTAAAGGACAAAAGTTAATGATTCTAATAGTTCTTGGGACATCTCAATGAAGTTATTCAGTAACTTACAGTTCAAACACTTCAGGGTCTTTTTCTGAAGCTACGTAATTCAGAATAAAGATAATCAACTCTGTGAGTCTCCGTAGATTTGTATCTGCTCCTGACAGAAATGCTTGAGGGATCTCCCGAGTGAATAACTCAAGTAGCCTAGCTAGATTGCACGAGAGGTCAAAGATGACGCTGCATTTCCTCTGCTGGAACTCCAAAACCTGTGGACGACAATATATCCATTACTTCAACCTTCCCTACATATACAGTTCACTTCCCTTCTCTCTACCTTACATAATATCAAAGTATACATTTTTTGGGGAATTTTCAAAATATACATTTCAATTCCCATAATGTAATTTTGGAGATTTATTACCCTTTTTTCATGACAAACTCAAATGGCCTAACACTCTTATGAAGGCTTTGACAGCAAAAATGGAATAAATTAATTTTGTAAATGTAACAAGTCCAAGGATAAAGAAAATGATGACACGGATGATATTAGGAACTTGAGACCAATGTAGATAACTATCATGATACGAGAAAATCAAGGCAGCAAGTAAAGGTGCATATCGAACACAACAACATTAGGTAACTGAGTCGATGTTTGTTATGAATGTATAATGAGCAGTGATGGACCATTGTCATAGTCCATAAATTGAGATACCAAGTTTTGTAAATGGAACAAGTCCAAGGATAAAGAAAATGATGACACGGATGATATTAGGAACTTGAGACCAATGTAGATAACTATCATGATACGAGAAAATCAAGGCAGCAAGTAAAGGTGCATATCGAACACAACAACATTAGGTAACTGAGTCGATGTTTGTTATGAATGTATAATGAGCAGTGATGGACCATTGTCATAGTCCATAAATTGAGATACCAAGTTTATGGGATTCTTGCTGATCCAGCAACTACAACATAATTAATGGTGTAAGATATTCAATTTAAGTCTGTTAATCACAAAAAAATCATCCAAACCTATTTTGTCTGTTAGAAAGAAAAAAAGTTTCCATTATTTGGTTGTTCTGTTGGAGGGTCAAATGTGCTAATAAAATGATTAGCTATTAGTTAGTTATAAACTCAAATGGAAAATATTAATAGATATTTATCACGGGTTCTTTATATTCCGAAGGTCATGGGCCATTTTGAAGTAGTTGTTAGGCCGACTAAGAGAAGTATATAATGGGTAAGATTAGGGTTAGGTTGGTTCTGAAATGAATGAATATGAAGAGTGTAAAACTCATGTCGGCTATGGAGGATTTCTCCAAGTCTCTTATCTAAAGGTTTAGGCCATTCCTTTCTCACCTCTTATCCCATCTCATTCTAATTGTTATAATCTTAAACAGATTATTAATAATCTCTCAAATTCTCAATTACATGAATTTAATAATAAAACCTTACACATACTCGTCGAAATAAACCCCAGTAGCATGTTGTAAGCGACATTGGGTTTCTCTGAGCTTACCATCAGAAACAGTTGAATTCTTTAGCAACCCAATGTCCAACTAAAGACAAGACCGCAGCCCATTGTTCATGAAATCAACTCATACAGATTAGATATATTGCCTATGCTAGCCAGGAGACATCCACGGAACTTGTTCTTGGCCAAAATGATATTGGGAGCATACGAGTTTCAGATATTTAACAATTAGAACTGAAACCTATTGTGATTGTGATGTGGAACTAATTCCTTTATACAAGAATTCCAATTGGGAAGAGGGAAAACAATGAAGAATCTAAGGGGACAAAGAGAGAGAAGACAAGAAGCCTTTAGAAAAGAAACAACCCTTTATTCAATTCAGCCCCATTCTCTTACAATATGGAGGCAGTATTATGAAATAGAACAGCTTTATATCTCTCTTTCGTTTTATTAAGACCAGATTTTTCACATGGAGGAGGTTAGCACATCAGCACACCGTCATGAACTCTTACTCCAATCAAGGTACGGAATCGAACCCGAGACATCAGCCTAGCCTCTTAATCCAAGACTTTTACCACTTGATCTACATTAGGTGGGTAACAGTTGTATGTCTCTAACTACTTTTAACTGCCTCATAACTGTAGCAGTTTAATTTATTTATGTACATACCCTAATAGTATATACTATACAGTGACATATTCCCTTGCAGGCCTCCAAACAGGGTTTTCTAATAGACCAGTTCATTTCTTTATTCCTGTTGGGCCTTAATGTATGAAGGCCCTTTAGGGCTCCCATTGTGCCTTCACAATGTGCATACACAATAGATTGTTGAAAATATTGTCTAAAAGTCCATGTAAAAGAGCCCCATTGGAATGCTCCCTTCGAATTCGAACTCGTTAAACTGCAGATCCAGAAATCTCAGATTATGTAATCCAATGCAACAAGTAGGTGTTGGTGGAGCTTGTTTTTCGTTCCCAGCTCCTACTCCGCCACCAACATGGTTTCCCTTTCATATTACATTTTATCGCAACCCTTTGTAACCATTAATCACGTGCGCTGGCTTTTATGGGGAGGGAGAGAGAGACATCGAAGGGAGGAGGGGATGAGGTGACATCAAACCAAAATAGTTCAATTAAGCGGAAAGCTTATTTATCATTTTCTTTTTGGTAATACTTAAACCCTAGAAGGCTAGAACTACCTGGTCTGCATCCATTTTCTCTGCATTTTATTCCCATTGTTGTTTTTTTAGGAAAATATTTTATTGCTTTTTTTGAATTCTCCTTATTGTGAGGTTGCCTTACCAGTTGTGAGAATATTGATAAACAATAGACACCATTCTCTATTTCCTCTTCCCTGATAAGTTATTCAATGTTTGATTGGAGGCAGTATACCACCCCCAAACACAATAACTATTACAGGTTGGACATCACCCAGATCATTACAGTAGTTGCACAAGTATTCAACACAACAAGATATTTTTGCAAAAAAAAAAAGGTGATTCAAGCATTTAAGAAATTTCTTTCAATAATTACTCTCAACAGACCCAATCTATGTGAGATTATATCTTCTAATTTCTAACTTTATGTGGTAGAATGTTGTTTCTACTTGCTTTTTTGTTATAAAATGACCAATTTATTTTTTTCAATCAGCCAAAAGGAACCAAATATTTATATTTTACCAAAATGTTCCAAAACTGCTTTTTTGAACAGTGTGCAAAATAGAAGTACACAACATAATTATATATATATATATACCTTGCATTTCTCCAGCAGTTCTCTTATTAAAACTGAGAACTCAGTCATTGTCCAGCTAAGCATGTTAAATAGGCGGTTGATAAAAATCAAGAATAACTCTTCATCTTCCATACAAGCCTTCCGTACCAATCTCTGAAGGAAACATTTAAATATGCAATTAAATATAAACTCCATTTTTCTCCAGATGGAAAGCAAGAAAGAAACAAGAAATTATCAAACCAAAAATTTCACCTGAAACATAGGAGAGGAGGAGGAGGAGGATTCTCCCAGTTTGGAAGAGCCAGAACCCTTGCACAACCGCAGTAGTATAGTTGTCACAGGAATCCAGGATCTATTATCAAATGCTGATAACAATGCTTTAGGCATCCTCATAATAGCTGCTTCATTGTTCTCAAAAGCAGCCAAAAACTCCTTGTATTGTACCAAAGAGGAAATAGATTGCAGAAGCAGATCCTTCAGTTCTGCACTTGATATCCGAGAATCATCGAAGTGTGTAACAACAAAAGTGACCTAATGAAGCATGCAACACGTTAGTTGAGAGGCAAATGGTATCTCAGCAGAAACAAATAACTTAAGGAAATTTCTATAAACAAACATCAAGGAGTATCAAAACTTGAAACAACACACAAGCAAGCAATTAAAGATTTATGAAGGAAATTTTCTTCCGGTGCATGATAACATGTCACAATGGGTCAAACACAACAAAACAAATAACAGATCTAACAAGGGAGTAATAATAATTCAAATTAAATTAAAACATCTGTATCCGTTAAGCCATGAGGTACTTTCATCCACAATGATGATTAAGGAAAACTGCACCAATAGAATGTTGATTTCATCCTCTATGTTTCTTTCAGTACATTTCATCTCTAAAACTGCGTACCGGGTACTTCAAATTTTGAGAATTTCATCTGAAATTATCTAGCATTGTTGTGACTTTTCTTGCCAAAATGATAAACGTAGAACATGAGAACAATGCAATAAAAAAAGACATACAAAAGATGTAAGCCCTTGGTTGATGAATAGAGCAGCAGGGGCAAATGGAGGATCACTCTTGCGCAACACATGAAAACAATCAACCTGTAGGTGAATGCATACAAAAGTAGGTAAAAACTTCTTTAAAAAACAGGATCCAGGACAGTTATTTAAAGAACATCATCCGATAATAGATTAGAAAAAGAAGTTCCCTAAGATTATTTTCCCCAACAAAAAGTGGCATGAAAAACGTGATGACACAATAGTGAAGAGAAAGATTATGATATCTGTCAATAGTTCAAATTTGTAAGCAACTGTCTATGAATTCATCCTAAAGAATTTACACTCATCCTAAAGAATGTGTGAAACATTTTTTGTGATGTGTTAGAGATTTATATTCCACAAAAAGCCAATCTCATGATTTATTAAAACTCCAACGTTTCTGAGCTGAAGGGAGAAAAAACATGTTAATTTTTGCAACAAAATGCATAAAGACAGTAACAATCAACACAACATTCCTTATTCGATGAATCGCACACTCCACTTATGAGCACAAACAAACAAGTTCTTTTCCATTTATTTGAAAAGACTGAGTTTAGCTGATGGAAAAAGGAAGACAATAAACATCATAGTTTCCAAACTCTAACTTACTACTGTTCAATTTCTAACCAACAGGAGTTGTCGATTTTCAATTGTTACAATTTGGGATGTCAGCAGAAACATGCTTCAATAGACAGCTAAAAGCTTACCTTTATAGTTGGAAAATACAAAAGAGTTCATAAATATATTGATGCATCACTAATGAGTCATACAAAGACCTTGTCTCAAATGTTTGACTACTACTTTATGGAACAGTCATGCATTCTAGAGACAATTTACCCCAGAGAAACACATAAAATTAACCTGAAACATATAACATAATGTTTCGCCTAACAAATATCTCAAAAAGAAAAAACTTTAGGGTGTTGGATTTTCAGCAAACTTATAAATATTTAGACTACAGAACTTAGGCAATGTTCCCTGAATTCATTTATGTCAAAGGAGGGAATTAATTTTACCATTGTTTCCAGGTAATATTCTGGAATGTAAACAAACAGAGGATCGGAATTGCTAAGGGTCAGAAGTAATTGAACAATCCACATGCACACTGCATACATCCCTCTTTGCTTCCCCGTTGACAGCAGAGATATTCTATACCTATGAACCAAAAACACCAAAGAGTAAATAAATAAATCTAAAGATAAGAAAATATCACTCTTTAAAACAAACTTAAACCCAATGAAGAAAGTATTGTTTTCATATGAATCAAACATTGGTTAATTAGATGAAAATGTGCAAGAGCAAACCATAACTTTCTCTAGTGACAAGAAAATTAATATCAATAGAGACATAAACAATAGTACTAACTGTCAAAGAGAGTAAAAGAAGCCTATGTTGCTAGACTCTTACAAGTAATACTTGTAGACAAACAGATCTACCTAATGATGTGTCACCCAGAAAGTACAACTTATTTTCATTTTCCTCCAAAACCAGAATGCAATAGATTGAATGGCTTTGGTTGTTAGCAACATGTGTTGCTGTTTCATTCTGTGCCTAACAGAAACCGATTTATATGTTGTGTCCAGCCACTGAAGCAATTGAGCCCAATGTGTCCTTTGATAAATGTCCTAAGTATGCTACCTTCATAACTCAATTTTAGTATCTAGTATTACTTAAGTGATGTATCAGCAAGTGAGTAAATGGCAGTCAAATTTTAACGATATGAATCCACTAAATTAAAAAGAATTAGTAGTCACAGGAAGAATTGAACAAAGCATTGTGCTCGGGATCTTAGTCGCAAGAACTAGTATTTGGTACCATGCATATAATGTCTCGTGAAAGGTGGAAACTTTGAATCAAAATTCCATGCAAGTAAACAAAAAATATGATGAGGAGAGAAACATTGAGATTTCGAATGTTAATGTCTTATGTAGGGACAAGAAGAAACAAACAAATCTTAGGAAGATGCAAGCATTTGGAACTCATTAAACAAAGCAACAAGAAAGTAATACTCTGCATATGCATGGAGCTACAATAGCTATACAAAATGTTAAGAAACAATAACCATATAATATGACTAATAGTAATTCATGCAGGACTAAAGAAAAATTAATCTAACCATGCAGTGTTTCTGACACAATCCATAATTTCTTCTCGATAAACACTACGAGCTTCCTTTAAGCGTTTTAATTGCTCCCCACAAGCTCGGTCTTTTATTTGTTTATCAGTTTCCTCCAGGACAGAGATTGTTTGAGACTGAAGGGACATATAGTATGATGCCTACAATGTAAAAGAACTATTCAAGATAAGTACATAAAACCCAAATAAATTAATATAGTTGTTTATAGATATAAACAGGTAATCTTACTATATACAAAAACCATTGTGCAGCATGATGACTTGCTCAAAACAACAAAACAAGCAAAATATAACGTGATAAAAATGATACATGTAGACATGAGAAACTGATGTACATGTAAATATTTCATCACGTACAACAAGAAACTTAGAACTCAACCACAAAAAGTCCAGAAAGTGGTAAGCTGGAAGAGAAAAGACCCCCTTGTGGTTCAAATTTAATAGAAGAATAGATAATATTTTTGCCTAAAACAAGTCTTTGCCATTCTGCTATTCCAAAAGGTAAATATTCCAGCCAGAAGGGTATATATTATAATATACATATATATGTAACACATACAGAATAGATACCACCACAGAGACAACAGAAGAAACTTCCATCACATAATAGGATATAGGTCTATGACAACCATGCATTATATTCTCACCTGCTTAAAGTTTGGAGCAAGACCTAAATGATATAAAAGGAGCATAGAATCAAGAAGTTCCTCTTCCCTGAGCATTACAGAAGATACATTGCACTCTGTTGTTATCATCCTCATTGGCTGCATGGGTAAATAACTATACTCGGATTCGTGCTGATCACTGGAGCTTGGTTTATCAACCATCTCATCATTCAAACTTCCAGTACTGCATTCTGCAGCAACATGAGGAGATCTTTCTGCAATAACACCACAATGGCCTTGAGCAGCTTTAGTAATAACCCTAACTGGACTTTGAATACTTTTTGAGAATTCATCATCATACACCAAACAACAACAAGGCTTCTGTGTACTTAAATGTGTTACTCGAGATTCCTCTTCATCCGCACATCCTTCCTCCCACTGAATCATCTCTGTTTCCAGATCAACATTTAAAGGAAACAATTTTGCTAAATTACTATAGGATCCTCCAAGTCTAGGGATATCAACTCGTTGTGGATCATTTTCTAGAAACAGACTCATGGGAAAGCTTTGTTGACCACCACGATGGAGAAAACCAATATCTGACCTTGAATTATTCATGCAACCCTTCAGTTCCCCTGTTGCAAATCCTTCTGACAAAAAGTGCAGTACGACAGAAAATAAAGACACGAGAACAGAGTTGCTAGAAACACCAGGTGGCGGTGAGTTGCGATCAGCTCCACGGTTTTTAAGTAAAAGGTTTTGCAAAAGCGTCCTGAACACTGAACCAGGTAACTGTAGAGGTGATGAAGGTGGTATAAACTGCATCACTAAGCGACAAAGATCCCTATGCTTGTCTTCAATCTACAAAAAGCATGAATGTTTCACTGCTTATGAATAATCAGATAGACTTAGAAAAAAAAACAATTGAAAAAATAAAGGCATGACAGAAGATTGTAGCAGTAATGAATACACACACAGCTCACAGAAGAAGAGCAGCTATACATAATCATAATTTCATCATACAAACTACAAAGATCAATCAGTACTTCACATGCATCAAATAGCTGAATACAATCAACATTCAATCATTACTACTAGAAACAAACCTAAAGCTAGATGTTCATCAAAAAAAATTATTCACTATGATAAGCCAACCCTGCCTTTTAGAAAAGAATGCGACTCATATGGGGTTTTTTTGGCTTTTTCTTTTGGGAAAATGGCGAACCATTTTATTAGAAAATATTAAACCCAGGAGCCTTTACACGACAAAAAAAAAATTGGAAACACAAATCATTTCAGAACATTCAAACAAACAACAATCAGAAAGAAAAAAAAAACGTTCTTTTTGAACTTCCATGTTTATCTAATTCAAGAACTAGCCAGTTCAGCTAGTATCATTTAAGAAGATGAACATCATGATTAGCTACATAGTTATATCATTCCATGTTTAGATAATTTCAAGAACTAACTAGTTCAGCTGGTATCATTTAAGAAGACGAACAATATGAGCTTGTTTGACCTGGGTTTTTTGAAGAAAACACATATTTGTTTTTAAATCTTGAAATATGTGGTTTATTTGAATTATTTGGGTCGAATAACCAAAATATCCTTAGTATTTAATATTTTAAAATGTTACAAGAAATAAAATTAATGTAATTTTTTTTTTTTTTTTAATTTAGGATGCTAGCATGATCTTCCACGCCATGACACCCCCTTTCAACTTGAGGCGTTCTAAGTGGTAATAAAAAAAAGGAATAAAGTTAATGTATTTCAGTTGATTATTTGAATGTTTTCATGAAAGGACTGATTGATGATAGGATATTGGTTTATTTGGATTACCATCAAATGCCCACAGTTCCTCGGGCTCTGTAAAATTCTTCTGTCTAATTCAACTATCCCTGTATTCCATGCAGAAAAATCCACAGAAAGATTTTCCTTCAGTTGGTTAAAAACTTTTGAAGATGCCAATCATTGCAATGAAATAAAAATACAAGGCAATGATTACAACACCAATGTACTTATTCCAGGAAAAGTACCAGATGCATGCATGCCTATAGTATCCACATGAACAATTAATTTTTTTAAATAGCAGATAAGTGCAAACCACTGTCTTATCCAAGATCCATATATGATTAGAAGGATTGAACATAATAGGATGATGCATCTTTGTCCTTGAGGAAAATCATTTAAACCAAGAAACAGTTATTCTTGATGCTCAATTGTAAAGATAGATAACTCCAACTTTAAACAGCATTACAGATTGATAAGAAATAACGCAGGATTGAATTATATGTAGTCATTTTACCATGATAAATAGAAGACTTTCATATTGGAAAACTTTATCTTTATTTAGGCGACTAAGCAACAATTCAAGTCCACATTGGGGAACCTCAGCAGTAGTAGTCAATTTGTCACAAGAATATATGTCACCTCAAATTAACAGAAACAACCTCAGGATACAGATTACCATTGAAAAAGAGAATTAAATGCTTCTAGAGGCCAAGTTATGCTCCTGACAAAATTCTATCAAAGAGAGCACTCAATCTTTCACCAACAAAGGACATGCACAAGTTATATATCAAGTTCACCAATAATGCAACACAATAGTATTGCACATTGAAGATATTCTAAGACAATAAACCCACAGCATCCAAGGTATTGTGAATCAGAAAGCATACAGACTTTAACTGTAAACAAAATAAATTAATATCACGAAGTTGACAGGACATTGAATGGCAAGGAGAACAGAGCTAAGTAAGATCAGAATGTTCAAATTGAATAATCTTGTAACTGTTGCCCCAAAGTTAACCATACATCTGCATTCATGTATGTGTATGCATATATTGTAGCTTACTTCCATAATAAAATATAATAATATGGGGGTTTGTTAGGAGGTACAAATTGTAAAGGGATATAATGGGTATAAGTTGTAAGGGGTGTATAATGAGTATAGGTTGTGAGGGGTATAATGGGTATAGGTTATTATTGTTTGGCTAAAGGTACCAGAAGGGGTATAATTGTATCCCTCTGCACACTCAGAACATATTGAAGAGTTATTACAATAAAAAAAGAGCTCTACAATGTATTTTTATGTTCAACAGCAATAACAATACCTTGCTAACTGCTTCAGACAAGGCCGTAATAGAAAGTCCCATGAATTTTTCATTGGACATGTCCTCAGATGAACCAGGCCACCAGACAGAAGGCATTAAACACCGGAGGTCCTGTTTGTTTGGGCTCTTCCTGGACAAAAGACCTTCAAACATGAACTCGAAATATTTTGATTTCCACCAAATTACCAACAACTCTTTCCTTTTTAGTATATGACATGCCAAAGCCAAGTAAGGATATGATCCTGTGTATGGGCATTCCTTCATAATCATTGAAGCAGTTTTGCAGAAATACGAAAGAGCGTCTATAAGATGCTCAAAGATCACCATTGATCCTCTAAATTCTAGAAAAACATTCAGTATTCTATCCAAACTCCGATAGTCATGTGGTGGATTTGTCCCAAAAGTTTTCAAAATGAATGATGATAGCGGACCCCATACCACATACTCTATACCACCTGCATCTAGTTCAATTGCAGTGAAGAGTTCTTCACAAATCCCACGGGCAACAGAATCAAAAAGTTCTTCAAATGGGAAAAATCTCTTCAAACTTCTCAATTTCTCAACAGGGTTGAACTCCCCCCTCTGCATGCGACCAATGTCTAATAGCCTTGATAAACAATTCAATAAATGAATAACAACAGAACTACAAGGTGGGGGAGGTTGAATAGGAAGAAAACCTTCAATAGGGTATCTAAAAGGATGGAGCCCAAAATTTAACTCAGATCGTTCACCTTGAGAAAGAGAAATTGCAGGATAGTACCCTAAACCAGGCACCATCTTGCGGATATCATGAAAAGCTATCCCAAGTGATGCACCATTACGATAAAATGCAATCTGGTCATGATCCAAATCTATGCAACAGCCAATTACGTCTCCAACAACCCATAACTGTCCATAAGGCTCCGCATTTTTATTCCACTTATTGACTCTTTTCCCATCAAACGCATAGGAGTCATCAGTATCTCCCACACCCGTATGATCAGTGAAATTGCAAGAAAGAGTTGTCCAACCAAGCTGTTGTATACCAGCAGTTTCAAGAGTTACTTCATACATCCATTTTCCTTTCCACATACAAGCATTTGCCCTGACACTACTAAACATTTCCATGCTTTCCAAAAGCAAAGGAGATTTGATAATTTGAATATCACCACAGACGCTTGTTTCTTGGATTGCAACAGTATGAGATCCACAACCATCGAAGGCAATAGAAACACCGTCTCCATTTACAGCAGAGCGGTTTGAATTTACATGATACTTCCAAAAATGATCATTTATAATGGATACAACAACTGTACCAGCATCAATTGGACTTGTTACAGAATTAACTGTCTTATAAGGAATATCAAATATATGCTCAATAGTACGCTCCAATGACTGGTCTCCAAAATCATCACAGCAAGAAATAAGACGGTTATTCTGAGCATTCATCTTCCTATTCTCACTATTCAAAATCACAGCCAGTCCAGAAGACAACCCAATAGAATGCTTAGTATCTTCTTCCATAAGTAAAGTCTTACTAATCCAACACCTATTTAGACTACACTTATTTCAGTCAGGTCTTGGTACCACGAAATTAGAATTCTGATAACATAAAATTTCTTCGGTAGTGAATAACAATAAAGCAAAGGTAGTGAATTAAAAACTTCTCACCGAAATTTCAGTCTCCAATGTTCTATGACAGAGCTAGAAGACGAATTCGAACTCCTAACATGCTGTCAAAATACTTTTCACACCTCGAGTATCATTTTTGTTTGACCTGTTACCTCGCTCGCTCGCTAACAGACGGAACTCTTAAGAGAGCGAAATCAACAAGCTATAGAGTAGAGTCCGTCTACGTTGTTCTTCCCGGAAAAAGATGAAGGCGGCGAATTCCAATTAGGGTAAGCACGTGAAATACATTGAGAGACTTTTTCGAGAGAAGGAAACAACATATATATATATATAAACGAACAACTGTGAGAGAGAGAAAACTGGAGAGGAAGATACAGGAGAGAATTGAGTTCGTCTCGTCTCGGTCTTCTCTGTTCGCCAGAAGTCGGGAAATCAAGTGGGGCCGAAACAAAGCTCAGCCTTCCTACGCCGACTTCAACCTTCAGAGGCTCGTTCTCGTACGCGTGTCGATCGCATAACACTGCCTTGCTGGTCTATGCTAATGTGCGCCTGTGGTAACCTTTTCCTAATCCAAACTCACATGTGGGATGACTAGGCTTTATAATTATTATTTTTTTTTGTAATGGAAAAATAAACTAATAGTGTCTTGCATTTATTGGTAATGTTCAAATTGTTTAATCAATTTTTGTCTAATCAAATTATTTATCAAACTTTCATAAAATTATTTATTAAATATTCCACATTTCCACTTTAATTTTTTATTTGAATAAGAATTAATGTTTATAGGTACAAAAAAGAAGAATAAAAAAATATATATAAATGTTCAATTGTTCTGTTAATTCATTTGATATTTGAGTTACAAATTTGGATGAGTTAAAAAAAAAAAAAAAAAAAAAAAAAAAAAAAAAAGAATCGTATAATTTGAGATTCAAACTATCGTAATTTTAGTTATTTGATTATTTTTCTAAACGATTGAACTTGAACTTTCGTTTTATTATTTTAGAGTAGTTTTTTTTAATTAATTTATTATATTTGTAAAAAAATAGTAATCTTCTCTCTTTTTAATTTTTTTAATTATTTTCCGACATGATATAGTTTTAACAGTGTTTTAAATAATTTTAAAAGTGTTTTAAATGGTGATGGTAAGGAACTGCCTAGCAACGGGTGCCTAAGTATTTAACAGTGTTTTAAATAGTTTTAAAAGTGTTTTAAATGGTGATGGTAAGGAACTGCCTAGCAACGGGTGCCTAAGTAGTTGAATATGATAAAAGTAATTGAATTTAGTAATCATTTTCTATTAGTTAGGCTAGATTTTAGTTATATTTTTCTTTTACTAATTAATTTTAATTAGCTATTATATAGGAATTTAGTTAGCTATTAGTTAGGAATTCAGTTATGCTTTTCATAAGTATAAAATTGATGTTTGTAAATCAACGAATCAAGAATAACAAATCATTCATCTTATAATTCTTTTTCTATTCACATCAAGAACAATAATCAACTTGTTCTTCATATATTTCAACTTTTGGTTTGAAGACTTTTGAAGACTTTTGGTTATTATCATTTTATTAAAAAGATAAATTAATATTCTCTAACATAGTAATATCTTACAAAAAGAAGTACTTAGACGAGCCGAAGAAGATGTAAATGATCAAGCGAGTTGAGGTGAATGAGATAAGAAACGAAAAAGAAGAAAATAAATGAATTGGAATGTAAAGAGTCATTTCAAAATTTAAATAAATAGTGGGAGATAAAATATTTTTTATTAAATATATATATTAATATTAGTAATTTAAAAGTAGTTAAATAATCTAACCGCCTCATGTATAGGTGTTGGACCGCCTACTGCCTAGATGGCCGGCAATTAGAACACTAATTTTTAAGGTATTTAAATTGTATTCGACGACTTGGAACCCATATGTCTCGAAAAAAAATACTCAATTTAAAAAAAAAATATATATATATATAAAGTTATATCGTTTTGAAATTTTATTAAAACTAAATATTAAATCTATTTATTTTCAAAAAAAAAAATGAATTTGGTTAGATCACACTTTTTTTAGTGATATATTAGAATGTAAAATGTTTATAAATAGTATTTCATTACAAATGTGACAAATTAATTAAAAATAAAAAAATAATACATTATAATAAAAAGAGACAAATAAATAAACGTCTTTTTAGGAAAAGTCTAAAATTATAATATTTCAAGCCTCGTTTGATAAAAACGATTAAAGTTCGAGTAATTAAATCTAGGAAAAAAGTTCACTTAGACGTATGTACTTGTACATCTAGCTCACTTAGACGTATGTACTAATAAAATGTCATTTAAACCTATGTACTATCAAAAATTGGCTCATTTAGCTTTTTTTTAATAACCATGGTTAATTTTTATTTTTAAATTTATATATTTATTAATTAAATATTAATATATTTTTTCTCTCCTTCTTTCTCATTAATTAAACTAGGTAATTTATTTTATTCTTAAATTTTTTATTATTTTAATATTAATTTTTCTTTTATATTTCATCTTTTTTTTTATTAGTTTTTAATTTTCATATTTCTTAAATTCTTATTTTTTTTTAATTTAACAATTTATTTATGAATTTTATGTTTTACTGTAATATTTTTTGAAAGGTTTTTTCTTATTTAATTTAATATAATAAAAATGAAAAAGGATATTTTCTTATTTAGTTTAATATAAATAAAAAATGAAATTAATAATTTTTTATTTAATTTTTATTCACGACTTATATTAATAGTAAAGAAATTGTTTTGTTTAATATTTGATTATTACTCTTTTAGTGTTTGATGAATGAGTTTTTATTATTATTCAATTCTTAATTCTTAATTAATTTATTTTTATGTTGAAAGATTTTTATTGTTGAAAGAATTTTCTTTGTTATATTCAATTATTGGGATCAAATAATTTTAAAATAATTAATAATTAAAGTGAATATAAAAAATATATATAAAAAAAAGAAATATAGAGTTAAAATAATTAATGATGAATGCTCGTATATATATAAAATAAATTAAAATAACCAATAATAAGTACTCATATAAAAATAATAAAAGATTATAAAAAAATATAAAAATAGAGAGAAAGATTAGTAATAAATGAAATAATAAATGAAAAGGAAAGAGGGGAAAATATATTAATATTTAATTAATAAATATATAAATTTAAAAATAAAAGTTAACCATGGTTATTAAAATGGGCTAAATGAGCCAATTTTTGATAATATGTACGTTTAAATGACATTTTATTTTAAATGAGCTAGTTGTACAAAGATATAATAAGTCTAAGTGAGCTTTTTTTCCTTAAATCTATATAGAACCCTTTTTTTTTTTAAATCTAAAATTAAAATCAATTAAGAATTATTGAAAAAATATTTTAAAATGGCTAACTATTCAAAGACATTGATTAGTTAATCCTACATTAAAATTCATTCATTGGAAAATATAACTAATAATAATTGATTGTCTGTGTTCATAATAAATGTTTATTTTCTTTAATAAATAATATGGCAACCTTTATTTAAAAAAAAGGTTGTATATCAGCTTTTCACCGTAATTCTATTTATCTTAGAGAATGTTATAAGATAATAATTTATAATTTTTCTTACTTCAATATTCTAGTGTTTTTTTATTAGAATATAACATAAAATTTCAAAATTACAAGTTAGTATAGTAATTTTAATACAAATTGAAATTTTATTTACAATCGTAATCCCGTAATATTCTCAAACACATGAAATGAGTAATTTACCTGTCAAAATTATTAAGTTAAATGGAACTATTTGAATTGTTTAAAAATTTGATGAGGTATTTGAATAAAATTTAAAATTAAGGAGCTACTTTAAAATAATTTTGAGAATTATATTCCTCTTTTATTCGGGAATATTAATATATGATTGTACTACACGTGTCATGTTTTTATAATAACCGGAAATAAACATGTGAATGATCCTATTTTTCCATCTGATTTTTTATTTTTTTTATTAATTTAAAATTTAAACACAATTATAATATTACTTCAATAAAATTGAATTCATAATTTTTATTCTTTTAAATATAACTTTTATCATTTAAGTTATTTTTATAATTTATTTTTTTACTTGAAATAAGTTAATAACATATGATTTGTTGATATATCAATGACAATCAATATGTGTATAATATTTAATAAAAGCCTGAAAAATGACGAAAAATGCGATTTATTTAAATAACTGAAAATGCGACTTATTTAATAACTCGGTGATATTGCATTCTAAATTTTTGGCAAAGTTAATATTTAATGGGTAATAATTCAAACAAAAATAGTTTTTTAAATCAGATTTTAAGTTCTAAATAAAAAAATTAATACCATCTCATAATAATGACCAACATTTAAAAAATATATTTTTTATTTACTTAATTAGTAAGTTAAATTAAGATGATTGATATCAAATCTCTAGATAATGCAAAATAGATATTAGAAAAAACAATTTTTTTTTTAAGAAAATAAGTTTTTTTTATAGGATATAAATTATATAGATGTATAAGCAAAAAATGTGGCCACAATTGGGTTAAACACATAGCCCGCAAATACATTTAACCATTTAATCAGGCGTAGAACTTGCTGCATGACAGACTCGAACTCAGGACCTCTCAAGAAGACTGAGATATTCACCTATTTGTTGCCGCTAGGCTGGAATATGGGATTAAATTGTGGTCACAAAGAAATTAAGCTCATATCCCACCAACACACTTAACTAGATTGATGGTTATTAATCCGTTTTTTTTAGAGTCGTTTGATTGTCATCTTTTAATCATAGCTAGGGTTTGTCTAGTTTTAATATTTGACCCTCACACTTTTGAGATTTTAATGAAATGGTTTTAACCGTTTCCCCCTAAAAAATAATAAGTTATATATAATATTAATAAAGGGTATAATGAAATAAAAAATGAAGTGATATAAGAGAATGTTATACTCAGGACGAGTAATTACAAATTTATATATATATAATGATGCTTAATTTTTAAAATTTCCGAATTGCCGGGTCGAGAATTGTGGTTAATTTAGATATATATGTGAGAGTAGATGGATACTTGGGTCGGATTGTGGGTTGACCCGCCCATAAACTTAAAACAGTTAAAAATATAATTAAAAATGTTATATATATATTTCAAACTTGCAACCTAACAAAAATAAGTACAACCTTTAACCAACTAGGCTAATAACACTTTATATTTCAAATTTAACATCAAATTAGATGAACGCGGAACATTTTAACCACATAAGTTTAACTTTTTAACTAACTAATATATATATATATATATATATATATATATATATATATATAATGATGTTTAATTTTTAAAGTGTCCGGATTTTCTAGTCGAGAGAGAGATTGATGGTTGATTTGTTGAGGGATAAAAGACCGGTAATAAACGATTGATACTGTTAAGATAGTTGGGTGCAAAAATGAGGTTATGAGATTAGTAATATGAGATGTCTATATAATTTTGGTTGACCGAGAAATGAGGGTAAACTCAGTGAATTAATGATAAAAAAAAGTTAAATA
Source organism: Impatiens glandulifera (assembly GCF_907164915.1). NCBI lineage: Eukaryota > Viridiplantae > Streptophyta > Magnoliopsida > Ericales > Balsaminaceae > Impatiens > Impatiens glandulifera. The sequence continues at coordinate 34,019,399 of NC_061864.1, read as the reverse complement.
AATGTTTGCTTATCAAATTTGTTATTTTGTGTCATATCTTTTAATAATTAGATAAAAAAATATTGAATTAAATTATAAAGTCACATTTTTAAGGAATTTTTTTTTCTTGATTTTTTATAATTACTCGTGCAAATGCACGGAATAAATGCTAGTTTATACTAAATATAATATATATATATATATAATTATGCTTAATTTTTAAAGTGTTCGGATTGTCGGGTCGAGAGTTGTGGTTAATTTGGATATATATATGTGAGAGTAAATGGATATTTGAGTGGGATTGTGAGTTGACCCGCCCATATATATACTTAAAACGGTTAAAAATAAAATTTAAAATGCTATATGTGTGTTTTGAACTTACAACCTAACAAAACAAGTACAATTCTTTAACCAACTAAGCTAATAACACTTTATATTTTAAATTCAACACCAAATTTAATGAACGCGGAACATTTTAACAATATAAGTTCAACTTTTTAACTAACTAATGTATAATATGAATCAAATATTTGATTGACCAAAGTGAAAGTGTAAAGTTACGAGATGAGAGATTCATTTAGAAAAAATATGTGATAAAATATGTGAGAAGATAAATTATTTTACCGAAGTAAATAAAATGTGAAATGAGAGCGTTCTATTTTTATTCGTGATTTATTAATAATTTTAAACATTTAATACATATTATTATTTTTTTATTATTAAATTTATTTTAATTATATTTTTATCCGTTTGTATAACACGAAAAATTTAATGATATTATAACTCTTGCTACATTCTACCAACACTACTCTAATAAACTAAACAAGAGCTAAGACAAAATAAATAAAATCAAAATCAGAATGATTTACACCATTGAAATTGATTTGAACATTTATTTTTTACAATTAATACTAACTAAACGGGAAATTTGATGAAATGGCCCCCATAACAGGGGAAATTCCAAAAAAGGCCCACACCTGCTAATGTTGGCAAAAAGGGCTCTTTTGCCCTACGAAATGTCAGAAATACCCCTCCGGTGCCAAATTTTAAGCTCATTGACGTGAATTACCACTCACGCGATTTAATCTAAATCACGTGAGTTCATCAACGCGATTTAGATGAAACGCGTGAATGGCAATTCGCGTTTTTCAATGTACGTGAATTACCATCCACGTGTTTCATCTAAATCGCGTTGATGAACTCACGCGTTTTTAGATGAAACGCGTGGATGGTAATTCGCGTCTTTAGTCTTATATATAATTTTTCGGCCCTAATTTAAAATAAAACCTCCCCGATTCTCCCTCCCACTCCGACTGCGGCCGACTTTCCATTCCTACATCCTTCAACATCCATCAAGATCATCGTTCCTCAACATCATCGTTCCTCAACATCATCGGGATTCTTCCAACATCATTGTTCTTCAACATCATCAGGTCAGTTTAGGGCTTAAGGTTTAGGTTTAGGTTTCGATTTATATTATACCGTTTATATTCATGGATATGGATGTATTTAGGTTTAGGGTTTGGTTTTGATGTATTTTATGTCGTTTCCTATATATATTGATGTATTTAGGTTTAGGGTTAGGTTTTGATGTATATTATATCGTTTATATTCATGGATATTGGTGTATTTAGGGTTTAAGGTTTGGTTTTGATGTATATTATGCCGTTTCCTATGTATATCGAAGTATTTGGGTTTAGGGTTAGGTTTCGATGCATATTCTTCCATTTATATTCATGGATATTGTTGTATTTAGGGTTTAAGGTTTGGTTTTGATGTATATTATGTCGTTTCCTATATATACTGATTGATTGTTGTTTTTCCTATATATACTGATTGATTGTTGGTTTTCAATTACATGAATATTGTATGGTTAACTATTGATGTATATTCTGCTGTTTATATTGATGGATATTGTAGTATTTAGATCAGGAGCTGCCGTTGTGGTTTTCTCAGTTCGTTCAACAAAATGGTATGTAATAAAATGGTTGTTAATAAAATGGTTTTCTCAGTTCGTTCAACTCTTTTTTTTTATAATATGCAGGCAACAAACACTGTTATGACCTTATGTCCCAATCAATTATCACCTGAAAATAATGTATGTTCTATTCTCTCTACTATGTACATATTAACTAGTTTTGTATGTAATAACCATTATATTATTATTTTACACAGTTGTTGATAGTTGAATTTGCTCGCACTTTTAGTGCAAGGGTGTCTCCGAAGTGGAGATAAGATGTAACTCATGTTATTGCTTACACTGATCCCAATGGTGCATGCGGCCGAACTCAAAAAGTATTGAAGGCAATTCTGAACGGGAAATGGGTCCTTACTATTGATTGTGAGTCTCTGTTAACACGATTCTTTTCATACATATGTCTGTTAAATTAATATAAAAATTGTTTTGTGTAGGGATAAAATCATCATTGAAAACTCAAAACTGTGTTGATGAGGAACCTTATGAGGTTAAACATGATAATCATGGAGCCCAAGGTGGTCCTAGAAAAGACAGACTTCTGTTGTTGAATAATGTGAGTTTGGTCTTATTCCTCCTATCTGTACTTTTCTTATTTTGCTTGATAACTGAAATTATTTTCTTTGTTTGTTTTTCAGCGTTCGAAACTGTTCGACGGTTACATTTTTATATTTATAGGGAATTTCAACACACTTTACAAACAGGATCTCATTGAGTTAATAGTTGCTGGAGGTGGTAGTATTAAAGAATCGGATAATCCAGATTATCCATTTGCTGAGCCAAGGGATGCGAAAACTATAATAGTATATTTCGAGATATACAGCAGGTGTCGACCAATTGAAAATGATTTTGATGTTCTTCCCGACAATTGGCTTTATGAGACAGCGGCTGCTATGTCATGGATATTGGATGAACATGTTGTTCCTCATACAAAGTTGCTTCAATTTGTTGCTGCTTGTGATTTGCAGCATTTGCTTACTTAATTTGGAGTTGTTTAGACTTATTGTTCTTCTATTTATGGGTTATTTATGATATTTATGATATTTATAGTTTATAACAATACTTAATTTGGATATTTATGATTTATGGTGGTTTATATTACTGAATATTCTTCTATTTATGGTTTATTACTTTTGTTAACAATATCATAACTTATGCTTATTTAGAACAATCCAACATAACTCACGCGTATTGTGTATAATCACGCATATTCGCTTTCTTTGTTTACAACATAACTCAAACAACAAGGAACAAGGAACAATGTTGTTATTCACGCGTTTCATCTAAAACGCGTGAATAAACTCACGCATTTTAGATGAAATGCGTGAATAGCATTCCTCGTCTTTCAATTAACGTGAAATGCATTCACGCGTTTCATCTAAAATGCGTGAGTTTATTCTCGCGTTTTAGATGAAACGCGTGAATTTCAATTCTCGTCTTTCATCGTATATAATATTTTTGTGCCCTAATTTATAACAAAACCATGCATCACTAATTTCCCCTTCTCTCTTCTCTCGCTTTCGCCACTCCGACTCGACCCTTCCCTGAAGAACTCGACCACGAGCAGCAGCAGCTGACGACTACGACGACACCACGAGACCCTCCCCTGAAGAACTCGACCACGAGCAGCAGCAGCTGACCCACTACTCTTCGTTCTCAAAATGGGTATGTTTATTTTATGGTTTTTAGTGATTATGAACACTAGGTTAGTTAAATTATAGTTTAGCTAGGTTGTATTCGAATGAATGGGAATCAATACTATGTTGTTATTCTAGTATTAAGGTTTAGGGTTTGCATGCTGGCATAGTGTAGCTGATTCACGCGTATTTAACTCACGCTTATTGATTCTCACTCACGCGAATTAAGCTTTGAGGTAGAGTTTACTGGTATGTTTCGTGGAGATACAATGTTCCAAGAATTAACCACAAGTTTGCTTCAATGGACCTATTGGATAGGGAGCTCTTATCCCATTAGATTCATTGAAGCAAACTTATGGTAAAAAGTTGCGGCATTGGATTTCCTGAAACTCTACGAGCAAACTCTCCTCGGTTATGGTAATGTTGTTGAACTTTTTTCAATTCTTGTGATGTTGTTGAACTGTTTTCAATTGCAGCTCAAGTACCTGTACTTCTTTACTTTGATGGAGAGTGGAAAACTACGGATGATCTTACTCATTTTTCTGCAAAGTAAAAAAGCGGTATGATTGTTCCCCAAAATTCTACTTATGCCCAATTAGTTGATCAAATTTATTCTGCTACCGATGTTGACAAATCTAGATATGATTTATTGCTTCAAGCCAAGTATAATGCTCCTGGCATGATTGCCAAATTTTCTTCTATAACTGATATAAAAAAAGATGTGGATGTGGAGTTCTTTTTACATGAAGCAGTTTCAGTCCACAACCGCACTCCATTGTGTGTATCCTTAGTAGAGAAGTCACTACCAACTCAAGAAAGTGTAGCGGTTCCAGAAATTGATGACCCTGACGTCTTCCCGATGCAGCGTGAGGTTTTCTTTGAAAATGACATTGAAGATGAACATTTGCGTCTGAATGTGGGGGATGATGCTGATGATGATTGGGTTTCTATTACCCAACCTAGTAGTTCTGATTGGGTTCCTAGTACCAATCCAAATCCAACCGGTTCTTGGGTTTCTAGTACACAACAAAACAATGTTGTTGTTCGTACTCAACCAAGCTGCAGTGAATGGGTTGCTAGTAACATACCAAGTAGTGAAAATCCTATACATGAGGTAGTAAGTACCGGAATCGGATTGGAAGTCAGTTCTTTGTTTGAGAATAAAAAAGAACTTCAGCTGAGGTTATATAAATATGCCAGGACTAATCATTTTGAATTCAAAGTGGTGAAGTCAAAAAAATAACTTTGGGTTGTGAAATGTTTGGATAAGAATTGCAAGTGGAGACTACATGCTGTCAGAGTAAATTCCTCGGAAATGTTTGAGATTCGTAAATTCGTAAAAGATCATACGTGTTCAATTGTGACGAGGCAAGAGAATCAAAGGCAAGCACCAGCATGGGTGTTTGGGGAATGCATGAAGAGCAAGTACATGGACCATCACCATGACCACATGCCCAAGAAAATAATGGAAGACATACAGACTACTTATGGAATAAAGTTGTCTTATAATAAGGCTTGGCGGTCTAGAGAAAAGGCCCTAATGGCGGTGCGAGGAACTGTAGAAGATTCTTACGGTAAATTGCCATCATACATGTACATGTTGGAGAAGAACAATCCGGGTACCATAACAGACATCCAGACGGATGAGCACGGTCATTTCAGGTATATGATCATGTCCTTAGGCTGCTCAATTAGGGGTTTCAAAAACTGTTGTCGTCCAGTATTGTGCGTCGATGCCAGTTTTCTTAAGCACAAGGTTGGAGGTCAGCTATTGGTGGCGATAGCATTAGATGCGAATGAACAACTCTATCCTGTTGCATTCGGCGTTGTTGATTCGGAGAATAACAACTCCTGGACTTATTTCATGCAAAAACTTAGAGATGCAATTGGATTGGTTGATGATCTCGTGTTTGTATCTGATAGACACCCAAGCATCGCCAATGCCTTGTGTGCTGTTTTTCCAGAAGCTGACCACGGTGCGTGCACATATCACATCAAGATGAATATTATGGCCAAATTCAAAACCGATCACTGCCACGCCGAGTTTGGTTTGGCTTCTCAAGCATACACAATCTTGAAGTTTAATCAGCATTTTGACAAGATCAATGCTAAGGACCCTCGTATTGCTATGTATTTGGCAGATATTGGGTTTGAGAGATGGAGTCGTGCATTTTTTCCTGGTAAACGATACAATCAAATGACAAGCAATTACGCTGAGAGCTTCAATAGTCAAAGTAGGGAAGCTAGAAAGTATCCCATATCAATCTTAGCTGATTATTTAAGATTCACATTACAAGATTGGTTTAATAGTCGAAGAGAAAAAGCTTCCAATCACAATGAACGTTTATCTTCTTATTATGAAAAGTTCTTACGTGATCAAGCTGAGAAGGCCAGATTATATAACGTTCATCCACTTAACCGATTCGAGTAATATGTCCATGACGGTGAATCTGATTATAAAGTTGACTTGAGAGGAATGAGTTGTAGTTGTAGGGTATTTGATGTATCTGGTCTTCCTTGCACTCATGCCCTGGCTGCTTCCCGTACCCATAGATTGGATGCCTATGAGTTCTGCTCAAGGTTTAGGGTTTACATTACTTTATTTGCTATTGAATTTATCTAACTAACTTTATTTCTCACATGTTCAATTGTTATCTTTCAGGTATTACTCAAGTGAAATGTGGATCAATGCTTATGCGGAAACAATATATCCAGTTTGTCATGAAGAGTATTGGGATATTCCAGAACATATCAAGCAACGAGTGTGCCTTAAACCACCTGTTAAGGTTAAGAAAGGGCGACCTCAAACAAAGCGTAGGTCATCCCAAGGTGAAATTCGTAAGGTACCGAGAAGATGTAGCTCATGTGGTGGTCATGGTCACAACAGGGCAACATGCAAATCAGTAATGCCTGCACCCTCTACTGAAATAGCTGCAAGAGAATCATCATCTCAGCCGCCATCATCTCAGCCACAAACATTAATATTGTCTGTGCAATTTTGAATATTGTATACTGATTGATTGTTGGTTTTCGAATATTGTATGTTGATTGATTGTTGGTTTTCAAATAAATGAATATTGTCTATGTTTTTTTATTTGAAAGTTGTATACAGATTGTATAATACATCCAGGTTGGCCATACAGTGACTCACGCATATATATTGCACAATGCTAAACTCACACATATTGTAATATATGTGAGTCATATTGTAATACGCGTGATTCATAATTGACGTGTATTACAATATGCGCGAGTCATAACTGACGTGTATTACAATACGCGTGAGTCATATTGTAATACGCGTGAGTTATGACTCACGGGTATTGCAATACACATGAATTATATTAGAATATGCGTGAGTCATAATAGACGCATATTGTAATACGCGTGAGTCATAACTCACGCGTATTACAATATGACTCACGCATATTACATACGCATATTACTACACATTTTTATGATACCTATTACAACATTCATGTCTGAAATGATGATGATAAACAATATTCAGTGTTTACAAAACATGTTACAACAATAATTCAGTGTTTACAAAACATGTTACAACAATAATTCAGTGTTTACAAAACATGTTACAACAATAATTCAGTGTTTACAACTTCATGGCTCTAAAATCTGGTGGTACAACCTAACTGTCCACTTTTCTCTATATAATTGCATATTGTTTGATACGCAATTTTCTAGACCAAGCTTAGCAGTCAGGTACTCTACATACATTAATACAAAAACGCCACAGTCCCCACTCCATTCTGCTTTTGGTACTTCAGGATGTGGGATTCTCTGAAATCTAAAAGTTTCATTTATCATGTTAGGATACCTGGCCATTTCAACTTCAGACATTGCTTTATGAAGGAAGGGCGGCATCATCTCACAAATGGCTTTCATGGATTTTCCAAATTCGTCGTCATTGAAAATTGTCTGATCGCAATCATAAACATCAATTCTCCATTCTTGCAATCGAATAACACACAGTACCCAGTGTAGGTTGTTGAGGTTGAGGGGGAAGTAAATAACATCAACACTGCTCCAACCGGGCATATGTTTATCTTCTCTACCCCAGTAGTAGTGGTAAATGATTTCAGCGAAAGTATGGCCAGCTGGTTTTTCTGGATCAACCGAGTCAGCAACAAAATCGTCATAGTATGAAGTAATCAAAGGGGAAAACTGGCAATCTAAGATGGTGAAATCCGCCGGGTACGTCTTAGGGTAGGCGAATGCTCTTGCTCTTAGCAGACAAATTGCGGCATTCATCTCCACATCAGTTAGCCACCTATTTAACCTCAGAATTGTAGTGAATAACTTAAGGTCTCTAGTGCAATCAGAGAGTTGGATGTCTTTAAATTTATCCTCTTTCGCAAATTCTTTCTTGAACTCGTTCTTCAGTTGCTCTTTACAAGTCGACATAGGATCGACAACAATCGTCTTCTTTCTTGGACGAGGGACGATGTAGAGACTAAGTACAGCTTTTGACGCCGTCCTCTTTCTCTTAAATAGGATGTGGGATGCATCTTCCAGTAGCACCACATCCTCATCTATCTGCTTGTCCTCCTTCTTCTCTTCCTTCTTCTGCACAACGAATGATCGTCCACCTTCTTCTGCACCACCTTCCTACCCCTCTGCACCCCCTTCCTACCCCTCTGCACCCCCTTCCTACCCCTCTGCACAACGAAATCATCGTCCACCTACAAAGAAATCATTGAATTAGGCAAGAAAAGTCATCAATTAGTCCAAATGCAAGAATTGCATACCTCATCTTCATTATCCTCCACCTTCTCTTCCACCTTCTCTTCAACCTTCTCTTCCACCTTCTCTTCAACCTTCTCTTCAACCTTCTCTTCCACCTTCTCTTCCACCTTCTCTTCAACCTCATCTTCATTATCTTCCACCTGCTCCTCCACCTGCTCCTCCACAGCTTCCTCAACATTCCCACCATCGGATTTCCCATCAACCACATCAGCGTCCTCGATATTCAATTCACCATCTTCATCTGTCTTCTCCTCCAAAGTCCCAACATTGTCCATCTCCAACAACGTCCCCTCCTACAAAAACCAGAAAAGCCCTTCAATTAGTCCAAATGCAAGAAATATGCAAAGTGCGAGAATTGCACCAAATGCAAGATATGCAAGAAATGCATACCTCGATATTCAATTCACCATCTTCATCTGTCTTCTCCTTCAAAGTCCCAACATTGTCCATCTCCAACAATGGCCCATCCTACAAAAACCAGAAAAGCCCTTCAATTAGTCCAAATGCAAGAAATATGCAAAGTGCGAGAATTGCACCAAATGCAAGAAATGCAAGAAATGTATACCTCAATATTTTTTTCACCATCTTCATCTGTCTTCTCCTCCAAAGTCCCAACATTGTCCATCTCCAACAACGGCCCATCCTACAAAAACCAGAAAATCCCTTCAATTAGTCCAAATGCAAGAAATAGGCAAAGTGCGAGAATTGCACCAAATGCAAGAAATGCATACCTCAATATTTTTTTCACCATCTTCATCTGTCTTCTCCTCCAAAGTCCCAACATTGTCCATCTCCAACAACGGCTCATCCTACAAAAACCTGAAAAGCCCTTCAATTAGTCCAAATGCAAGAAATAGGCAAAGTGCGAGAATTGCACCAAATGCAAAAAATGCAAGAAATGCATACCTCAATATTTTTTTCGTTCAACAAATCATGATCTTCATTTTCATTGTCCTCCCCAACATTGTTTTTCTCCAAGAGCCCAACAATGTCTTCCTCCAGTCCATCCTACAAAAAACAGAAAAGCCTTCAATTAGTCCAAATGCAATAAATGCACCAATTAGTCCAAATGCAAGAAATGCAAGAAATACATACCTCAACTTCATTCTCCTCCACAAGCCCAACATTGTCTTTCTCCAAAATCAGCACAACATTGTCTCCCTTCCCATCCTACAAAAAAGAAAAAATCATTTAATTAGACCAAATGCAAGAAATGCCAAATGCACGAAATTTATCATCATTCAAACTCATACCTCAGTGTTGAGCTCAAAATCTTCCTCGTCCTTTTCTTCATCATTCTCCTTCTTTTTCTCCCCTTGTGTGGAAAAGTCTTGTTGTAGTTGCTTTAACATCCGTTTAATGAGAATTATTTCATCTCTCATTTCAGTTTTAATGAGAATTATTTCATCTCTCATTTGAGTTTTGAATTCATTTAGCTCCTTCGAAAGTTCATCCAATCTACATCTATCCTAGGGAGTTGTTGCCGTTGGAGTCGGGGGAGAGGATTCTTCGTCTTCGTCTTTTCTACTCGTGGCGCTCTCGACAGAATAAGAGCTGTTGGTGCTGGTGCTGGTGTTGGGGGTAGGGTTGCAGGTTGTTCTTCTCGTGGAAGGTTTGACTTTGGCTGGAGTAATTTGTCTTTTCTTCCTCATGACAATTTTTTTATGAGGAACTCCATCGTCAATATCTCCAAGTTTCCTCTTTCTGCAGTCAAGATCAAAAAGGATATCATAAACATTACCTCCCATATCTTCAAAGTCATCCCCAGCATATAAGATCTTCTCTTCTTCAGACAATTCCATTTTCTTAATAATCTTGCCTTGCAGGGCAGTGTGAAGATCAGAGGCAGTGTTCTTCCTCTTTGATTTGTAATGTATCATCCTTGGGCAGACAAGCTCTTCCGTTTGAAGCGTCGTTTTAATTGCAAGATTGGGGACAAACGTTTGGATCACCTCATAAGTCCACACTTGTAAGGCTAGTGCGAACCCGTATACGGTATAAGAAACATCGACATCTTTGTCTTTGTCTTTGTTCTTCTTCCCCGAGGCGGCATTCTTCTTCTGCAGATATAGCTTCCTGTAGCGATCAAGGTCTTTGGTCAAAACCCTGATGCTTGCTCTAAAGGACACCTTTCCCCATGGAAAATTGAGGAAGGTGTCGATGTCATCGACCATGCTGAAGAGTTTCTTATTTATTATCCTCTTCGGGTCAAGGGCAAAGAGATAATGGGAAACTAGGTATACCAGCCCCAATTTCCATGCATCTTCCCTATCAGAGCAGGACAGGAATTTTGAATGAAGGTCTGCTATTCTAATAAGTGGAATACTTTTAAAATATTTAAGAACCAAAGTTGGAGATTCTTCAACCTGATTGAAAATTCTTTGCTCCGCAGGGAATCTCCCAAAATTAAGACCTGTAACCAATGCAAACTCCCTCATCCCGAAGCACAGCTCTTCTCCATTCACAAGGAACTTCATCTCCATAGAATTTGAGCTGGACTTCCTGAGGAGCATGTGGTGTATAATCGTTCCTGAGAACCGCAGTAACGAGTTCCCTTTGAATAAGAATCTGAATTGGGTTTCCTCTACCCTTTCAGTTAGATTCATCTTTGCAAACTTGGCCGCAATATTTCCCATATTGGTTTTCCAAGATACCCTACCAGCAAACTCGGGTATTATAGTGGACTCCATCTACAAAACAAGGAACAACATGGGATCACCATGATAATTAGCAAAACAAAATAAGTATTTAATTAAATAGTAAGACCAACAACAAAAATGGAACAGAAGAAATCATGACAGAAAATAGTTTGGTCCAGTTCAATCATAGCATCTAGTGTATAGATGCACCCGAGTCATCCACTCATCAAAAAGGATTTTACAATCAATGTATTCAATATAAGAACACTCATCTAGATGCAGCCTCCAATTAAACATATTAACACTTGATCCACTTTTAGAAATGCATTCAATCAAGGTAAAAGTGAAAGATATATTTGCTTCCTATAGCAAGTGCAATATGGTCCAAGAAAGTGAACATATAGTGTGGATCATTTATGGCTTTTGATTCAGCACAGCAAATTAGGAGCACATGTTGACTAAATTTCTTAATATAACATCGAAACATGTCTCATTGGCATTCTATTAAGGTGCAGTAAAGCAGCAAAAGTTAAACCCTAACCCTAAATACCATTTCTTCACAAGCACATAACAAACACGGAACATGTCTCATTGGCATTCTATTAAGGTGTAGTAAAGCAGCAAAAGTTAAACCCTAACCCAAAATACCATTTCTTCACAAGCACATAACAAACACGAAAATGCCATTTCTTAAACGAGAAATGTATGAATAAACGTGAAATGCATGCATGCAGAATAAGAACACTAATACAATACTCGTCATATACCCTAAAAGCATTTACACACATAAACGAAACCAGAACCAAACCCTAAACCCTAAATACATCAATATAAATCAATATAAACGGAATAATACACATCAAAACCTAACCCTAACTCTTAAGCCCTAAACTGACCGGAATATGTCAAAGAGACGGTGTAAAGACGATGATGTCGAATAGACGGTGGAAAGTCGAAGATGTTGGACGAGGAACGATGTTGAGGAACGATGATCTTGATCGATGTTGAAGGAAGTCGTCAGTTGAGAAGACGTGGTTTTGGAAGTCGGAGTGGGAGGGAGAATCGGGGAGGTTTTGTTTTAAATTAAGGCCGAAAAAATATATATAAGACTAAAGACGCGAATTACCATCCACGCGTTTCATCTAAAAATGCGTGAGTTCATCAACGCGATTTAGATGAAACGCGTGGATGGTAATTCACGTACATTGAAAAATGTGAATTGCCATTCACGCGTTTCATCTAAATCGCGTTGATGAACTCACGTGATTTAGATTAAATCGCGTGAGTGGTAATTCGCGTCAATGAGCGTAAAATCTGGCGCCGAAGGGGTATTTCTGACATTTCGCAGGACAAAAGGGCCCTTTTTGCCAACATTAGCAGGCGTGGGCCTTTTTTGGAATTTCCCCTGTTATGGGGGCCATTTCATCAAATTTCGCAACTAAACTACTATTTTAAGTTGTGACCACAAATAATTAATTTTTTCTGGAAAGAATGGAATAATTTCATTTATCCGTCAACCATATTTTCAATGTTAAATTATAACTATGTCCATTTCTAGTTATATTTCATATAGAATATCACACAAATCATTAAAATTCATAGATTAATTTTAATTGAGTTATCACACAATGGTTATTTAAGATTTGAAATTGAGTTATTTTTATTGATTAAAGTTTGAATTTGAGTTATTTTTATTAATCAAAGTTTGAATTTTGTTATATGGGTTAAACTATTTTGTAATTTTAGTAATTTAAGGATTTTTCTAAACGAACGAACTTATCCATTTCATTACCGTAACGTAATATTTTTCTTTTCTTAAATAATTTATGATATTTGAAAAAAATAATGATTAATTTTTTTTTCAATTTTAAGCTATTCTTACCCATAATATATTTTTTAAAACATTCAAACCACATTAGTTTAGAACACATTACACATCTATCTCAAAAAAAAAATACTTAATTTAAAACATAAATAATTCAAAACTAATAAACGACTCAAATTTATTCGAAATTATTTAAAAAGTAAATACCAAATCTACCTTTATTTTGGATTTTTTTTCATAGATTTTATTAGATCATACATTTTTTAGTCACTCAAATCACTTTTAACAAATTAAAAAGTGTAAAATCAAAAATATTCCATTTAAAAATAATACGTTCAAAACGTCTATAAATATCATTTTATTTATCGACCTATCAATTAATTAGAAAAACAAAAATGATATGTCATAAGAAAAATACATTTTATCTATTTGGGAAAAAGCTTCAAATTGTTAAAATTTTAATAATTCAAACATCATATAACATAATTTAAAATTTGGGCCTCATTTTTTTTTATCAAAATGATTCAAATTCGATTACAAATAACAATTGAGATAATGGCTTGTTCGAATTTGGATCATTGTGATAACTTGGTTATTTAAAAAAAGAATGATTGATGATGATTTTAATGAGATGAATATTTTTTGATAAAAATATTTAAAAGGTATTAATATATAATGATAAAATAAATATAATAATTTAAAATTAAAAGTATTTTAGTATTTTGATTAATAGATTCAGTGATGTAATAAAGGAGAGGGGTGGAGTGAGATAATATTTTTATTTTTTTTTATTCAAATGAAATAAAGAAATTTTGTAAGGTTATAAAGAAGAATCTTAAAGATTTTTGCTTTACAAATATATAATAATTTTTACTTTGACTAGTACCAGATTCCAAACCTCAATTTGAGAAATTAATATTTTATGATGAACACATAAGAAAAGAAAAATCAAAATTTTAAATTATCATATTGTTTTGAATTGTCCAAAAAAAAATGACATGTCTACACTATCTTTCTTAAATCTGAGTTAAGAAATAATTCGAACTTAATGGACATGCATGACAATATTAGTAAGAATTGGTTGGTCTAGGGTTTTATTTGAACAAACTCTCGATTATTTAAAACAAAATTTGATTGGAGTTAATTTTGAAAAAATATGTTATTTTTTAATTTTTAAAATAATTTTAACATAATCAAATATTATTTTATTCAATCAACCAAATCTTTCAATTATTAACTAAAATATTATAATATTTTTTATTTTAATTTTAAAATTTTATTTTATCATTATATATTGTTATTATTTTTAAATATTTTATCAAAAAAATCAATTCTATGTAAATTTTTATCAAACAAGATTGTTAAAATAATCTATAGATTATTCTAATAACTCTATACCGAATCAGGTAATATTAATATATAATAATTTTAAAAAATAGAATTAAAGAATTTAATATTTTTAATTAACTAATTGAGTGATATAATTGATAAAAGAGTGAATTAAATGATGTTTAATTATATTAATAAAAATTTAAAAATAAATCTACATGATAGCCTAATATAATAATTTTTTTTATAAATGTAGATCTGAGATGAATTATTATTTATTATTCATATTTAATCAATTAACTTTTGATTAATTGGTTCATGATACAACAGTATTCATAAGCTTACTACTGATAATAATTAATTATCTATATTTAATATAAATTAAAATATTATTTAATATAAAATTAAGTTTATAATATATGGGTGTATTTATTATTAATATAAAGTAATAATATCTTATGTGATATTTCTATTTTTTTTAAAGACTAAATTAAAAATATTTGAACCTTAATAATGATCCTCATTTAAGGTAAAATCATTTTTCTTTTTGTGTTCCATCACGGTAGAGAAATTAATTGCGTACTCATCAAAACATCTCAGATAAGAAAAATCTATAGTAAGAAAAGATTAAAGAACATCTCTATTATAAGAAATAGGAAGATTATTAAGAATTAAGATGGTTTATTTTTTTTTAAAGGTGCGTTTAAACCTTCAGTTTTATTTGATATTTTGTTTAAAAAATTATAATTTGTTTAGTGCCACATTTGTTCGATTATTTAAGTTTAATTCAAAGTCAAATTTCTTACACATATTCTTGAAGAGGCAAAACAAAATTATTTTAATATCCTAATTACAATTATAAGCTATGTCACATGGTTGACATTTTCCAAAATTGTGACAAATATTGTTTTAAAATAGATTGAAATTAAAAGAGTATATGACTTAAATACAATTATAAAATTTGTAACTAATACACAAAACTCAAAGAACAATGTTACAAATCAACACGATATTTAATTTTTTCTCATGAAATAATTGAAGGATAATTTTGATCTATTTTAAACAAGTATATGGACAAATAAGTTATTTATTTGTTTTTTAACGTAGAGAAAAATAATTATCCCACAATCATAATTTCTATTTCTATTTATATTTTTTTATAAGAAAATAATTTTCATTAAATTCAAATAAGAGTTATATATAAAAAATTAATTAATAAATAATACAAGATAAAATCTACAAAATCAAAATCAATAATTGATGGTCTAATATTAAATTGCATATACAATTTACAAAATAAAACTTCCATTAGAAATATTCAACAATGCTAATGATCCATAATAAAAGATAACATTTAGAAAATCAAAATTAATAATGGATGATCTAGATATTAAACTTCATAAATAATTTACAAAATAAAACTTCCTTCAGAAATAATCCAAATAAATAATCCAAATGATACAACGATTATTCGATTTATTAAGAATTCCTTCAAAGACGAACTCATTTGAATTCTTGAACAATGACTTGTATTAGAGCAAACCGAACGAACCAATGAAACAATATTGGAAGAGTCTCTACTATTCATAGTCGATGATTGGTAAACAATGCCGAAAAATGTCATGCCAAATAAAAATGAATTATATATATATATATATATATATATATATATATATATATATATATATATATATATATATATATATATATATATATATATATATATATATATATATATATATATATATATATATATATATATATATATATCCGAAATAATGAGAAATCCATACAAATAATGAGAGGATACTATTATAGATCTTCCATATGGAAGATCAAATCGAGTAACTTTTTATTCTTAAAAGGAAAAATAACTTTAGATCCAATTATTTCGTCTTTTTTGCTGTTAAGAAGAGAACGAATACAGAATCGAAAAAGGATCATCATACAATCGGAAGATATGAGCATTAAACGACCCACCGACAATTAAAAGTATTATTTGAACTATAATAATCGTGACAAAAAAACCGACCCGGTTAAATAAAATGTCGAACCGAACAAAACGCAAAATCAACTCAAATATGAATGATAGAAAGAAAACTCAGAAACTGTGATAGTTAAAAAAAAAAAAGTTATTGGATGTGCCAACAAATTTGACTTATCAACCTCGATAGAGTTTATTTTTCATGAGGGGAAAAAACAATTATTATTATATATATATATATATATATATATATATATATATATATATATATATATATATATATATATATATATATATATATATATATATATATATATATATATATATATATATATATATATATATATATATAACACAGAAATTGCAATTTGGCTCCATACTGTGTATAATAGAAAGGATAAACAAAAATTATTAATAACAAAAAATAAAAACCATAAGTAAAACTCATGGCACAATTCTAGTTTTATTTTTCAAACTATTCCTACAATAGGATATAAATGTTATATTTTATTTTAAAATAATAATAATAATTCGCAGAGAAATTTTGTATTATATAATTATAAATCAATTTCCCTAAATGTTACTAAACAAACTCGAAAATAAAATAAGGCATAAGCTCTTAATGTATCATTTTTTAATTTTTTTTTATTAACTTATGACTTGTCCTTTCTTATATTGTATTAACTTATTTTTTACTACATTTATAAGTCCATCACACACGAAAGTATCAGAATTAATGAAATTGTTATGCCCTTTCAACAAAAATAAATAAATAAATAAATAAAGTATACAACTTTTATGTTTTAGAATGTAGACTTATAATCTTCTTAGTTTTTTTTCATATATTTAACTAGAATTAATATTTTTTCTTACAAATTGTTGAACTTTT
Source organism: Impatiens glandulifera (assembly GCF_907164915.1). Classification (NCBI taxonomy): domain Eukaryota; kingdom Viridiplantae; phylum Streptophyta; class Magnoliopsida; order Ericales; family Balsaminaceae; genus Impatiens; species Impatiens glandulifera. Next base: position 34,002,378 of record NC_061864.1, on the reverse strand, counting down.
TATTAATAAAGAAAAATAATAATTATGAAACTATTATTAACTATGTTTCTTTATAAAATCAAACTAATCACTTTTAATAAACTTTAATCCAAAAGATCAACTATCTAATCCTCATTTTTAGTATCATTATCATATTTCATAGAGAGTAATGCACATAATAAGTTGGGACTACATTGTTTTTCTCTATATTTCACTTTGAGTTATCACAATTCTGGATTTTGTTTTCATAACTCTTTGTGGTTCTAGGTTTTGATTCAAGCACAAGCTACAAATTAATTAACATTTGTATAAAGTTGAACAACATGTTTTAAATATATATATATATTTTTTTTTAATAAAAGGAGAACTAATCTGACACTCCACATGCATTGCCCCGCTTATACTTAAAGCGCTTTCAGATGAAATCGAACCCTTGTTTTTAAATTTATAAGCTAGCATTATTAACCATTCATTCTTTTAACCCTCTTTTAACCCTAGTTAACAGTTTAGTAATATTATTGATCCTCACATACTATTATTAAGTTTAATTCAGATTTTTATCAGAAGAGTTTTGGAGCTTGTTTGATGAGTTTTTTTTTTTTTTTACTATTTCAAAAGAATGGCCTTATTAAAGAAACCAAGATCTCAAATTCCCTATCTCATTTTTTAAAACTTTACTCATTTACCTGGATAAGAGAATGATGATGACTTAGAAGAATCCCAAAGAATTTCCAATTCAACATATCCATCTTAACAACTACACACTTCAGGATCATATAAGTGGGCGTAGAGACAAGTGTGTTAGTAGACTAATTCTCATTAATAACAGGTTTATCTATGTATTCAGTTATTTAATGTCTTTATTTGTGATCCCAAAGTGCGTGGTTATTAACCTGGAGAGTTTGATATGCAATTTTTTATATTTTTTTTTGAATCCTTATTTTCTTATCTCGTTTGCTAGGAGAAAGTTAAAAATGTCAAGGATTATGGGGAGATTGGGAATTTGAAATCTTGATTTTTTTTAACAAGGACCTCTTTTCGAAATGGTGCAATAGACACGTTGTTGAGAAGGACAACATCTAGGCGTATATGATCATATCCAAGTATGATACATATTTTTCGAGTTGATTTACCAAGAAATCAAATTATCATGTTGGCTGCAGTATTTATGATATTTTTGGCTTTATGAAAGAGTTTTAAGGCCAATTCGAGATAATGTGGTGGGCAACAGTTCATGGATCAGTTTTTTTTTTTTTTTTGGGGGGTGGGGGGGATGTCTTGTATGACGAATTTGGTTTGTGTTTTGCCTTACTAGTGTGCATTGTCATTATATGAAGACCACAAATAGAGAAATGGTTGATCCATTATCCAATTGTATACTACTAGAGGAGGGTTCGTCTAATCTCATGTTCTTGTAGATGGTGAGCAGTAGG